>NW_007727378.1:305231-357647 GCF_000696425.1 Galeopterus variegatus | reverse complement strand
GGGGGGGGGGTGGGGGGGGGGGGGGGGGGGGCAGGCACATGCATGACTTCTGGGGATAGTCACCATTCCTAACCTGTGCAATGGGTATATGGCTGTTTATTTTATTCTTTAAACTGTTCACGTAGTTTTCAATGCACTTTCTTTGTGTGCTATAGTTTACAATAGAAAAGAGAGAGAGAGGGAGAAAGAAAAGTTATACACAGGCCAACAAAAAATCCAAAAAAGGCACTTATAAAAAAGCCTAATAATAAAAGTATGAGAATCATCTGAAAAACCTGTAAAACTTCACTGAAAAATATAAATAAAAACAGTAAATGGAGAAACAGACTACATTGCTAGACAGATAGGCAATACTGCAATATCAATTCCTCTCTAATTAATCTATAAAACCAATAGAATCTCAACTAATTTCCAGCCAGCTTAAAATGCCATTTCTAAAATTCCTCAAGAAGGAGCCTCAAGCTAGTGTTAAAGGGAAGAGGGCTCGTTGTACCAAATTTAAAAAAAAAAATTGTAACCAAATTAAAAATGCTATTAAAAATTGCTTTAGGGCAATGAACCTGTCAATATAAAACATCCAGAGGTTCTGAACAAACAACAACTTTGTTTCTTAATATGTTACTTGGTCCCCAAATGGAAGAGGAAGTAACCGTTCTCCACACCAGGTCCCAGAGGCAGAGGCCTGCGGACAGCCAGGCCCCTGCGGTCGTGAGCCCACAGGAGTGTGGGAGTGAGGCTGCCGGGGTCCGAGACCTCACCAGGCAGCAGCCCATGGTAGGACTAATGAACTCCGCGCTCAAGCAGGGAGACCAAAGAGAGGTGACCATGCCAGTGACAATGGGTGCGGTAAAAAGTCTCCATGGGAATATAGCAGAATTGGGGGCTGTTTCTCCCCTGGGCTCAAGAGTCCAACTTCTCCAGCCACGGTTACAAGGACTGCTCCTGTTTTTTATCGTAACTAGCATTTACCGAGCACGTCCACACGCTAAGTACCATTCACGTCTTGATCTTGTGGCCCGCAGGAGCACTGAAAGGGAGGTCTCCCGTCCTGCAGCCAGCGCCGATGGCCTGGCCCAGATGGCCGGGGTTCAGCGCCCCACGCCGGTCACGCCCCCTCCTGCTTCCTGCGTCCCTTTCTCTGCTCACATTTTTTCCTTGGAGATTTTCAAAATTCCCCTTCTCTCCTGACTCCACTCAAGACCCAGTTCACAGGCCATGTTCTTCATGGAGTTTCCAGGGTCACAGCCTTCAGCCGGGGCCGGGCCCTCGGGTGCCGCACTCCGCGACGCGCAGCCTGCAAGGAGCCAGGGCTCCTGCACCGCCGCCGCCCCACGCGCTGCGACAGCCTGTCCCCCCCGAGCGTTGGATTTCTAGGAGAGGGGCTTTCGTGCGCACACTGGTGCCTCAGTCTGTCGCTCGGAAGGTATCCAGAAGCACCCAGGCCAGGTGTGCAGTGTCTCCGCCTCAGGTCTGCTGGGACACGGTTTGGTTTTCGCCCTTCTAATGGCACCAAGACTTGCAGCGGGTCCTGGCTAAACGTTCAGGAAATTTAAATTTAGGAAAAATCTGTCACAACTTCTGGAAATAAAGAAGAGATTCTCTTTTATACCATGAGATACTGAAGTCCAAAATACGCCCATAATGAATTACGTAAAGACACAGAAGGCCGAGTTGCTTCTCAAAATCCAAGTTCCTCCAGAGGGAAACGCAAGAAAAGCGCCCCTGATTTTAAAACAAATTCAGATCAGGGACAAAACAAGGGGTGGGGGACGGGAGGCTATTGGGTGAAAATAAGGGAAGAACAAATGCTTTGTGCACACTTCCATCCCGTGGAGGACAACAGTTACTAAAATAGAACAGCCAGTTAGACCTGCATTCCGCCCTGCCGGGCAGAAGGAGCTGGACTTACGGGCCATGTGTAAGAACACTGGGGACACCCTGCAGGACTCCCCCATCGCTGACTGCGGGCCAGGGAGTGTGCTCAGAAACGCCAACACACCTCGTGTTCGGGAAGCTCAGGTGACAGCAGAGATCCAGATCCGTGACGACCACATCAAAGCCCAGAGAGGCTGTTCTAGCTGGATCCTCCTCTCCACCCACCCCTCCAACCACTGCAGGGGTGTAGAGTGGAAAGTGGAGTGTTCCCAGGCCTGGGATGGATACCAGCCATGTCCCCTGCCAGAGTGTGGTCCTAAGAAGCTGCTTCAGCTCCATTTCAGACATCCATTACTATGAGACTTGGGCTGTTCTGGAACCTAATGAAGATTAAGGGGCATGGGCCTCTGAAAATGCTCTAGGGATCCAAAGGGGCTCACTACTGTAAGGTGACATTATTTTAAAGTAAAGATACAGGCACAGAGAGGGGCTAAAGATGAAGGCAAGGCCAGACATGCTCCCAGCAGCCACCAGAGGGGTGTGGCCAGGTGACTGGAATGGAGCTCAGGGGAAGGCAGAAGGTAGCCACGGGGGCACAGAGCTAGTGGAGGGCAGTGAGCGCAGAGCGGGTGTGTGAACTGGTCACCAGGCACAAGAGCTCTCTCCGGCCCCTCCTGGCTGGGGGCCTCTTCCCTTGGACTACCCAGATCCTGGGCTCCCCACCCCTCCTCTTGCCTCTTCCTCCTGCCTGGGTTTTGCTATATTTTTCCATTCCGTTCTCCCTCTACCTATCCTAACCCCCCTCCAACCTTCACAAACATAGGTCCCCTTAAGCCCCACCTCCCTAGGAAACCTTTACTGATCACTCCAGCAGCAAACTTTTTTAAAAATCCGTTTACTTTATTATAATATACTCAGCAATTTTCAAATACACAATACTGTACATTGTTATTAACTATAGCCACCATGTTATACAATAGATCTCTTGAGCTTATTCCTTCTGTCTGACTAATATTTTGTATTTTTTGGCCAATAGCTCCTCTATTAGCACAAGCAATCACCACTCTAATCTCTGCTTCTATGAGTTCATCTGTTTCAGATTCCACATATGTGAGATCATGCAGTATTTGCCTATCTGTGTCTGGTTTATTTCACCTAACATAACGTCCAGGTTCGTCCACGTTGTTGCAAGTGACAGGATTTCCTTCATTTTAATGAATAGTATTTCATTGTGTGTGTGTATGTATTTCATTGTGTGTGTGTATGTATGTGTGTGTATGTATGTGTATATATATATATATATATCGCCTTTTCTTTATTCCTCTGTTATGGACACTCAGGTAGATTTCATATTTTATCTATTGTGAATAATGCTGCAATGAACATGGGGGTGCAGATATCTCTTTGACATACTGACCCCATTTCCTTTGGCCATGCACCAAAAGTGGGATTGCTGAACCACAAGGTAGTTCTTTTTTTGAGGAACCTCCGAACTGTTTTCCATAATAACTGTGCTATTTACATTCCCACCAACAGTGTACAAGGGTTCAGTTTTCTCCACATCCTCACCAACACGTGGTATCTTTCATCTTTTCGATAAAAGCCATCCAAACCAGTGTGAGATGATATCTCATTGTGGTCAACCAGCAAACTTTTAACTTTTGCCAAGAGTTGTGGGCAGGGGGTCAGAAATAAAGTTGACTGCTTTTTGCCCTCAAGAGCCCTGCAGTCTGAAACAGAAGACAGATGGGCAGAAACACCCCCCACTTTGAGAGAATAGGAGACACTTGGCTTGGGCCTTCAACACTAATGAGAATTCCCAAAATAAGAGGGGGGGGGGAGGAGAGATGGGCAGAGGACCTGATGTTTCCTGAGTGCCCTGGACTAGGGGGTGTTTAAAAGTTCTCTCAGGTAATTGTCACAACCACAGCTGAGGAATCGGGGACATGTAGGCAGGCCTGTCCTGCCACCGTCCCATGAAGGAGAATTTTCAGGGGAGGGAGCCTGTGTGCAAAGACACCGGTGGGGCAGTTGCTGGCAGCGCATGAAGAAATCACTGTGCACGAGACTGGGAGGGATTCGGGGTGGCTGCGGGTCGGGGTGCAGCGGACGGGAAGGCGGAGTCGGCAGGGCCCACAGTACCTCTAGCGGCCCCGTCCCTGCCGGCGCGGCGCTGCTCTCCCCTCTCCCCCGAGCGCAGACATCTGGGGGCGCAGTGGAGGCCTGACCCTGCGGAGGCGCCGGGGACGGGGCGCTGGGCAGCCGCGCCTGCCTGCCTCGGTCCGCTCTCCCCGCCCTTCCTGCGCGCGGGCACGGTCCAGGCCTCACTGTCTTTTCCCGCCGTCTAAATGGCGTCTGTGCGTCTCTGCGCTGGGGCCTCGCGTCCTCCTAGCGACCGCGGGCCTCTCAGATAGCACATCTTTCGCTCCCTCCGGGGTGGGAGCCGCGCATCCCTGGGCAGAGCCCGCCAGGCAGCAGCTCTGGAAGGGGACACCTCACAGGACGCTCGCCCGAGTGGATCAGAAGTGTGCGTCCTCCCGAAAGGTCCCACCCAACAGCTGCTGTGCAAGGAGCACCCACTGCCCAGGTGACACAAGGACTCAGAGGGAGTGAGGGGAGATCCGATGGCAACAGCCTCTGCTGACTAGAAGGGGCTGGGCCAGGTGGCTGCAGCCCTTCAGGACAGAGGCAGCGAGGAGAGGCCCAAGGAAAGGAGGAGGAATCCAAGTCCAGGCTCCACCAATACCCTGTTCTCTCTCTTCTCATGCAGCCTCAGGAGCAGAAGGGGCCTCCCTGCAGCAGCCAGGCCAGCGGCAGGAGACTGGTGTGCCATCCCCCATCGAGGGGGTCCCATGGACTCTGTTTACTTCTTCCCTGGGGAACTGTAATTCCTAAAATTGTGTTTACGTTTCCCACTCCTCTATTTCCCCACCCCATTCCTTACATACAAGAAGGATGATGCTATTTATTTATTTTTATTAGCATATTCATTATTACAAATTGTAATTATTCTTTATGCCCCTTACTGGACCAATCACTCCCCAACCACCCCCTCTCCCCCCATCTCTATATCCTTAGGTCTGTTCTCTGCTTTTGTCTTTTAGCTTCTACTTGCTTTCAGTGGCCTAAACATAGACAACATTGCATTTGGCCTTCACACCAATCCTGGGGCCCAGGGGTGGGTCCACCTGATGCCAGGATTTCAGAGTGGACTCCTTCCCACGGTGGCTCCTTCCCACCTTCAGGTTTAAGTCTGCTACCTCCTCAGAGAGGCCTCCCCTCACCACCCTTTGTAAATGATGTCCCCCAACCCTTATTGTCAATTGTTCATCCTCTTTATTTTCTGTGGGTATTCTGCAGTTTCCCTGTTTGTTTACTCATGTGTGGTTTGGCGACCCACTAGGTTAGGCTAAAATCCTATTTGAGTTGTGAACAGGGTCTTCCTGAAGCTGTGCCTCCAGAGGGTCACAGAGGCCCAGGGCATGTGCTTTTCGAGCCTTGGAAGCCATGGAAAACATAGGTTTGAGAGAAATCAGACTTAGAGCCGCTTGGGGCCCAGCAGGTGAAACTGAAGAGTCTTCTATTTGGCCTTGACACAGAAGAGTACTTTTTGAGTTTCTCCAGTGTACCAGCCACATTCCACATACTCTATTCTCATACTTTCACAACAATCCTGTGCTACGGGGGCTGGCTAGCATGCCTGTTTTAAGGACCATGTCTTCTAGGCCCAGAGGACTTAAGGGACACACCCAGAGTCGCAAAGCAAGTCAGTCACCTAGAACAGGAAGGGCGAAGCCCATGCTCCTGTCTTGACATTATGCCACTTCTCATGATGTTTTGAGAGTGAACAATACTTTATCTCAGCTTGTGAAGGCAACGCTCACCTTATCCCATGTTTCCTGAAGTCCCAGAGGCACTTCGCCCATCTGCAAAATCCTTCCCTCGTAAACGAGTCCACAGTCCTCAACAAGCTGCGTTACCTGCTTCTCACCCACAGCAGCAGCCAAGCACCTTCCCTCTTCCAGCTGGGGACATTCCTCCCTAACCTCGCCCTTTTCACAGGGACATTTTCTATTTTAAAATGGTTGGAATTATGTTGGTGACAATTACATCTCTTACTCAAGTAAAATATTTTTTTTTCACAGTAGGAATAAGTATGGTCCATTATTTTCTGGTTATTCATTAAACTGGGAAATTTTCACATCAAAGCTAAGCATTTTACTCAAACACCTTGGTTATTAATCAAACTTTGGTAACTTTAATTTATGTTGTTTCCCTGGGATCATGGCCTGTTGCTATTTCTGCAAGGAGTCCAGCAAAAGGAGTCGCAAAGAGGCCCCTTCTCCATGTCCTGTTTCATCACCCCAGCTCCTCTTCTTCCAGGTGGCCCAACCTACGTGGCAATGATGATCCTGAGCAGTGGTTCTCAAAGTGGAGCCCCTGGACCACAGCACTGGCACCACCTAGAGAAACTTGTTAGAAATGCAAGTTCTCGGGCTCCACCGAGACCCACTGAATCAGAAATGTTGGGGGTACTGCACAGCCATCTGTATTTTCACAAGAACACTGAGCTAGAGGCTAGTGAGAGCCTGGGCACTGGCCTCCACCAATACCCTGTTCTCTCTCTTCTCATGCAGCCTCAGGAGCTCATTCATCCTTGTTTCTCTAGAGACCACCTTCCACAACTATCCCTTTGCTACCCGAGACCCGCAAGCTCCTCCTCCACTGCTCTTTTCTCCCATCTTGTTTCAAACATACTCAGAGGTCTTCTCCTTGAAAAGGCATCCTTTGCCCAACCTCCTGTCCAATAGAGTCAACTCCCTCCTTCTTCCTCCTTGCTGTGTCCCTTGGCAACTCACTTATTCTTTTTGAGCATCTCATTGCCCTCTTTAAAAACAGAAGTAATAGTACCTATGAAGCAGGTTGGTTATAAGCACTTAATGAGATTAGTGGGGGAATTCACTGTGAGGGTTAAAGCCAACAGGCCTGGAATTGGCCTGATCTGTTTTGCTGGAGTAAGAGATGTACTTGATCAAATATGAGATGCAGTGATTAATATTGTTGTTCTTTACTCATGGGTCCAAGGTGGATTGCAGAATAAGTTGTGCCAGTCCGTCACACTGTTTACTGATAACTGTGAGTTGGTGGTTTGCACCTGGTTTTGTGGGGTGAGGTGGCTCTGACGTTAGGACTATCTTGTAACAATTACGTGCCTACCCAGCTGGGTGAAGAAGTCCCAGCTGAGACTCCATTTGGGCTGCTTGTTTCTGAAGTGTTACTTGCACGAGTAGGTGGTTCCGAGAGAGAAAGCACATCACGTGTAGTTGTGCGGAGGGAGAAGTGAGGCCTGGGGCGGCTCAGCCTGTCGCATGCCTTGCTGTGAGGCAGCCTCCGTTGCTAGATCACATCCTTTCTCAGCAGTGAACCACAGGCTCGGAAGCACTGTTGTTTCGGGACCTGTGAGTCTTCTTTAGAGATAGAGTCCAATCGCCACTGTCAGTGTAGGTGATATTAGAGTTATTTTTCCTTCCGCATCATTACTGAACACAGTTTTCTGTTGAATGCTCACAGAAGTGCCCACCTCTCCCTTCATCATTTGCTCCATTCTCTGCGCTCTCCTACCCCCACCTAAATCTGGACCCCGTCTCTACCACCTCGCTGAAAGCACAGTCACAAAAGTCACCACCCTCTAATTCCTGAGTCACTGACTTTTCAGCCTGTGGTTCACACAGCTGGTCACGCTGCCAGTCTCACTGCTCTTTGTACTTGGTACCCCTGTCCTTCACGACTGCATCATGCTTCTCCCCACGACGTCGGTTTCTTTCACTGATTCCTTTCTCCAACAAACCGTGCGTATTCTCCCAAATCTGTCCTTGGCTTGGCTCTTTCTTTCAGATAACTGGTCCACACTCACTAAATACTAACAGCCACCTGTGTTCAGCTGACTCCCAAGTGTCTCTCTCATCTGTTCTCTCTTCTACCCTTCAGTCCCCCACTCCCTGACAGCAAGTCCACTTGCACATCTCACTGGTACTTCAAGTTCGTTAGAACCAAACCTATCTTCCTTGTAAAACTTGCCTATTCTCCAAGTCAATCAATACATAAACACTGTATTCTCCCTTGAGTTCTTCTCTCTCGCCATCTCAATGGGTCTTTAGATATCTTTCTTTCTCTGTGAGTTATTCTCTCTCTCTTCTTCTATCTCTTTCTCTGTGTGTCTCACCCCTCACCTCTTCTCCGCAATCCAGGCAATCATAAAATCATGATATTCATAGAGAATGGCCTTCCTCTGCTTTCTCTGTCTTTTCTTTTGATGCCACCATCACCGAGGCACCTGACTTCATGCAATGGTATAAGAATATAGCTTGAGTTTCCTCTGAGAACTCAAAGCTTGCTGAGTCATGGGTAAAATGAGAAGGAAGACTTCTGCATTATACTCTCAAAATACCTTCTGCAAAATATTTATTAAAGACAAATGGAGCAATGGTAACTTTGCACTAGAGAAACCTGACAGATACCACCTTAGTCAACTGGTCTAGGTTAACATGCCAGTAATAAGACATATCAATATCACACACACCAGCACAGAGTACACATTAGTGGTCTTGTTCCTCATAGAGCACAACCTCAATCTAGTCATGAGAAAACATCAGAAAAACCCAAGTTGAAGGTCATTCTACAAAACACCTGACCAGAACTCTTCAAAAGTGTCAAGGTCATGAAAGGCAAGAAGAGACTGTGGAACTGCTGCAGATTAGAGTAGACTAAGGAGATGCAACAACCAAATGCAATGTGGGACCTGGGCTGGATCCTAGAATAGAAGAAGAATGTTAGTGAGAAAACTGGTGAAATTCAAATAACTATGTTGGTGGATTAATTAATACTGTCATGTCAATGTTAATTTTCTGGTTTTGATAAAGATACAATGAGAAAGACTGGATGAAAGGGAAATGGACACTTCTTGCTTTTTACAACCTTTCTCTAAGTCTAAAATTATTCAAAATAAAAAGTTAAGGAAGAAGATGACAAATATTATCAAAATCATGAGTGAAACAGGGATGTCACTACAGACCCTGCAGACATCAGAAGGATAATAATAAGGTAATATTATAAACAACTCTATACATAAAAATTTGACAACTTAGATGAAATGGACCAATTTCTTTCCAAACTACCTCAATTCATTCAATATGAAATAGATAACATGAATAGTCCTATGAGAAATTGTATTCAGAACTTTCACCACCCACCCAGCCCCACAAATGTCCAGGCCTAGATGGTTTCACTACAGAATTGTACAAAATATTTAAATAAGAATTAACATCAATTCTCCACAATATCTTCCAGAAAATAGAAGAGAACACTTTCCAGCACTTCTATGAAGGCAGTATTACCCTCATATGAAAACCAGATAAAGACTGTATAAAAAAAACTACTGACAAATATCATGAATATTGCTATAAAAACCCTTAACAAAATATTAGCCAATAGGATTCAGCATATACAACAATAATTATACACCGTGACCAAGTACGGTTTACTTCAGAGATGCAATGGTGGTTCTGTATTCAAAAATCAGTCAATGTAATCTACCATATTAATAGACTAAGGAGAAAAATCAGATAATCCTATCAATCCAAGATGCAGAAAAAAAACATTTGAAAATAATTTAACAGCTCTTCAAGATAAAAATTCTCAAAGAAATAGGAATAGAAGAGAACTCTCTCAGCTTTACAAAGAGCATCTGCAGAAAACTTCCACCTAACGTTACATCTGATGGTTAAAGACAATGCTTTTCTGCTGTGGTCAGGAACAAGGCAAGGATGTCTGCTCTCATCACTCCTGCTCAACACAGTGCTGGGTGTTCTAGCCAGCCCAGTAAGGTAAGAGAAGGAAATGCATGGCATACAGATTAGAGGAAAAGGAATAAAGCTGTGGCTATTTGTAGATAACAGGACGTTCTATGTTAAAAAATCTCAAGGAATCTACAAAACCTCCTAGAACTAATAAGTGAGTTCAACATGGTCACATGATACAAAGTCAACGTATAAAAATCAATTGTATTTTTGATATTATCAATGAATATGTGTACACCAACATTAAAAATACAATAACATTTATAATCACTCAATTAAATATTTAGTTGTAAATCTAACAAAACATGTATAGGACTTGTAAGATGAACCCCATAAAACACCGATGAAAGAAATCAAAGGTCTAAATAAATGTAGAAACATAACATGCCCCCGCACTGGGAGACTCAACATAATCAATACTCCCAAATTGACATACAGATTGAATGTAATTCTTGTCAAAATCCAGCAAGATTTTATATATACATAAAATAGATCAAGACAAAGTTACCGTAGTATTTATATGGAAATGCAGAGGAACTATAATAGTTAAAACAATTTTGAAAAGGAAAAATAAAGAGGTAGGAATCAGTCTACCCAGTATTAAGGTTCATCACATAGCTACAGTTATCAAGACTGTGGTATTGGTGACAGGTATATAGATTGAGGGGACAGAATATAGAACCCAGAAATAGACCCATACCAATATGCCCATCTGATTTTTGACACTGTTGGAAAAGCAGCTCAAAGGGGGAAAGATGGTCTTGTAAACAATGGTGCTGGCCTAAGAGGACGTGCACAGGCCGAAAGAAGGAAACTTGACCTAAGCCTCACA
This sequence comes from Galeopterus variegatus, assembly GCF_000696425.1. Lineage (NCBI taxonomy): Eukaryota > Metazoa > Chordata > Mammalia > Dermoptera > Cynocephalidae > Galeopterus > Galeopterus variegatus. The sequence continues at coordinate 347,084 of NW_007727378.1, read as the reverse complement.
CCTGTGTACATGTAAACATAACTTAAAATGGGTTACAGACTTCAATGTAAAATATGAGACTATAAACTTTTTAGAAAATAAACATACAAAATCTATGGGATTTAGGATTAGGCAAGGAGTTGTTTTTAGACTCGACAGCAAGAACATGAGCCATAAAATAAAAATCGACAAATGTGATCTCCTCAAAATTAAAAAGTTTTGTTCTGTGAAAGAGAACAAAAAGACCAGCTACTGACCAGGAAAAATTTTTTGCAAACTTCATACCTGAGAAAGAAATACTATTTAGAATATATAAAGAATTCTCAAAACTTAACAATAAAAAGCAAAATCCAGTTACAAAATTAGCGAAAAACATGAAGAGGCATTTATTAGTCCATTTCTATGGCTTAAAATAAAATACCTGGAACTGGGTAATTTATAAGAAAATAGAACTTATTACTTACAGTTTCAGAAGCTGGGAAGTTCAAAGTCTAGGGAATGTATTTGGTGAAGGCCTTGGTTGTGGCGACAGTGACCCCAGGGTCTCACATGGCAGAAAGTGGCGGAGCAGAGAGAGACTGACTTCTCACGTGCTCTTCTTTTAAAACCCTCAGAATCGTGCCCGTGAACATCATTATTAATCCATTCACTACAGTATGGTCCTGCAATCTAATCACTTCCTTAAGGCCCCGCCTTTCAGTTACCATAACAGGATTTCACATCCTCCCAATAGTTACAGTGGGGATTAAGCTACTAATACATAAAACTTGGTGAACACAATCCATATCATTCTGCCCCTGGCCCCCAAAGTTTATGTCCTTCTCACAGGTAAATACATTCATTCCATCCCCAAAGTCTTAACTTGTTTCAACTCAACAGTCCAAAGCCTCAAGGTCCCATCTGTGAAATCGAAACAAGTTATCTACTTCCAAGATACAAGGGTGGGACAAGCATAGGGTACAAATTCCCATTCAAAAAGGGAAAAATAGGCCAAAAGAAAGGTGTAATAGGTCCCAAACAAGTCCGAAACCCAGGAGGACAGGCATCAAATCTCAAAGCTGGAGAATCATGTACCTTGACTCCATATTCAACCTCCTCTGCACGCTGGTGTGGGGGTTGGGTCACCAAGTCCTTGGGCAGCTCTGTTCCTGTGACTTTTCTGGTCACAGGCTACACTTCAGCTCTCCCAGGCTGGTGTTCCACTCTGGTAGCTCCACAGGTCTAGGGGGGTCTCCATAGTGGTCCTGCTGTCATGGCTCCACTAGGCATGGCACTGTTGGGGTTTCTCTGCTACAACTCTGACCCCATGTTTCTGCTCAGCATTGCTCTAATGAAGGTTGTCTGTGACAGATCTCTTCCTGGGTCCCTAGACTTTTCCATACATCCTTTGAAATTTGGGTGGAGGCTCCTAAGCCTTCAGAGCTCTGGCATTCTGTGAGCCTACAGGCCTAATACCACACAGACTCTGCCAAGGCTTCTGGCTTGTATTTTCCAAAGCTGTGGGTCAGCCACACCTGGGGCCACTTTAGCCATGGCTGGAGCAGTCGCAGCAGCTGGGGTGCTGGTGTGGGGAGAAGCAGCTTCCTGAGGTGGCCTTGGGCAGAGAGCCCATGGAGAGCACCTCGGACCTGGTCCCCAAGACCATTCTGTCTCCCTAGGCCTCTGGGCCCGAAATGGAAGGGTTGGCCCCAGAGACTTCTGCAATGTCTTCAGAGTCTTTCCCTGCTTCTCTTGATAATTCCTTTCTTTTGCATATATACTTTTCCCACTCCTAGTGATCCTATACAACCCTTCCTTAAGTACTGAATCCTCCTTAAGCACTGCTTGTATCAGGGTACTATTGTGATTAAAATCTTTGAGGCACTTAGTTTATATCATACCAAGCCTCTGCCTGGGCTTTACTGGACTTCCACATTCTGCCCTGTACCTATCTACTTCTCCCTAGGGATTCTGAGTTTTATAAGTTCTGAATTTTAGTTACAGCCACTCATAGCTCGATCCCAACAAGTCACAGATCCTGTCCATGTCCATTTCCTCATTTACATCCTTGCTACTCAAAGTGTCGTCCTCAGACCCAGCTGTTTTGGGATCTCCTGGAGCTTGTCAGAAATTTTACACTCTCAGGCCCCACCCAGACCTACTGAACCAGACCACATCCCCCGAGATTCACACGCACCCTGAGGTTTGAGACATGCTGCTCTGTAATGGATTACAATCCCTAGCTCACAAAGTTGGTGTGAGGATTAACAGAACACCCAGTAGTTACTCTCCTTTTCCATCAAAGCCAACCTGTTATCAGGAAGTTACTTCCTCTCTAGAACTTCCTTGCACTGGCCAAGAAATGAAAACAACCCTCCAGACATGACCTGGCTCACAGAATAAAGAAGCTCAGATGTTCTGGTTTGTGGGGACCCATTTGTCCCCTCCTAGTTTCCTGCACTGCAGAAACTCACATGAAGTTACTGGTTAAGCAACAGCTTTTGCTTCCCACTTGAACAGCTGTCTTTTGTATGCTTCTTTGCTTTTATCTTTCAATCTAAATTCACTGTCCCATTTTCATCAGTACTGAATTTCATCTTGTTAGATTCAGCGTGCGCAATTCCTGCCTGGGGAAGCCATCTGGACTCCTTCTGGCCCCAGTTGTCCGCCTAACCCTCCAGGCAGAATCTGATGCTCACAGCTCTATGTGCTCCTAGGGCCACACACCTCAGCATCGTCCTACCTCAAGAATGACCCCATCCCATTTACTTGATGTCTCCTCACTGTGACATTCCTGGAGATCAGTAATTGACACATGCATGTTTGCAACCCTAGGACTTAGTGCTAAATAAAACTTAACCAAATAAGTGACAATTTTAATCTGTAGACAATGAATATTATCCCTCTCCAGTAGCAGATGTTGGTGAACCACCACCTGTCAGCCACCTGTTTTTGTAAATAAAGTTTTATTGGAACACAACCACACCCATCCATTTACATACCGCCTACTGGCTGCTTCCACGCATAGCTGAGTTGACTAGTTGTAATGGAGACCATAGGGATAGCAAAGTCTGCAATATTTACTATCTGGCTCCTTATGAAAAACTTTGCCAATGCTTGTCTTACAGCATTTATAAAATGGCTAGACAGGAAGCAAGACAATCTCACAGCAATCTACTAAAGACCCCTTTCTAGGGTTAACTGAAGGACTAACACATAAACGTGTTCTTTGGTTATGTTCATTGACAGTGGTGAATCCTATCATTAAACTGACAGCCAGGCTACCTATTCCATCATTACCCTAGGACTGTAATGAGGAATTTACAAGAGCTGAATGCCATAGCTTGAAGGGACTTTAGAAGTAACTTACATCCAACACCTTCATTTTACAAATGGAAAACCCTGACTCAGAAGTGAACTAAGTTTGCCAAATCTCTAACAGGTAAGTGACACTTTAGATATTTGAACTCAACTCTTCTGAATCCAAATGTATTTTTTTTTTTTACGATTATACTATGCTACTTCTTTAATCAGATGCACAGCAAAATCCAGAGGTAAAATGTCCCTTGTGTTCCCCTACAAAGAAAAACTCTATCCAGAAAGAAAATGAGGTCGGAAGCTGCACTGACTTCCAGCTGACACCACTTGAGGTGTGACTGTTCACTGGATGCTCTCCTTTCTTCTGGATATCTGCCCCAGAATATTTTGCAATGTTGACCTTACTGCCATAATTTGCAGAACCACACTTCTATTCCTCCTTTCAACACTCCTAAAAAGTGTTTATTTTATGAAAATTCTTGGGATTTTATAAAAAAGAAAAAAGATCATTTGAATATGCTGTCCACTTCATACATTAATTTTGCCACACGTGCTTGGTCCCTGAGGCATCTTATTCTACTCCATCTTCTATTTATCCAAATATACAGTATGGAAAAAGGACCTAATAATTTTCTTCCCAACTTATTCTAAATGATGGTAACAATTTATTAGCCATCGCTTTCCCACTCAATTATACATGGGAGCACAAGGTCTAGTTTACCACGGGGACCCAATTGTCTTGTCCCGACAGTTGATACCACAGCATACCACACGTCCTGCTTGCCAGATTTCTATTCAAGATATTATGGACTGTGTTTTCTACTTTTGAAATCTAGTTTCAAAGAACTGTGACTTTCATTTAAAAATGGTAAGTTCCAAATAAATTAAAGCACATGCATAAAGTGGAACATATAAAGTCACTGAAATTACATTTTTGAAGTTTTTATATGCCACGGGGAAACACTTAAGAAGTGAAGAAATTCAAGAGACAACCACATATATGGAATAACCTCAAGAATGTAAAAATGCATATATAAAAGATCAAAAGAAAAATTCCCCAAAATATCATGTAGCCACATCTGCCAATCTACTTCTTTATCATTCTGGGATTCCTGCCTTACTTAAGAAGGCCTCCCTCAACTGAGATTATAAGGATAGTGTTCTAAACATTCTCCTAATATTTGTGTAATTTGACTTTTTACTTTACATTTAGATTTAAAATCCATCTGGAACTTTTTCATGTACATGGTATATTGCTGGCATCCAATTCTATTTTCTTCCAACATCATTGATTATGATAAGATTATGACATAAGATTACAATAAGATACTTTCCCCAGTGAGTTAAATACATTCATACTTCGATCTGTTTGTAAAATCTCTACATTCTTTCAGTGATTTTTATGTTTTTTCAGTTTTGGGCCAATACTCTTTTGACTAGTACAACTATATGATACTTTCAGTACATGATACAAGCCCCCTCTTACCACTCTTTTTCAAGCATTTCTTGCTGATACTTGTGGATAGTTTGGGCTCAGTTAAAATAAAAACATATGGTATTGATTGAAACTGCATTGCACTTACACATGAACTTCAAAAGGACCAGTGTCTTCAAATTTAGTTTCCCCATTCATGACCATATTATAATTCTCCATTTACTCAGATTTTTCAGTCCTTTAATAAAAATTCATACTTCCCATACTTCTTCCTTATGGTGTGTATTTCTATGTCAAAATAAAAATAAAGTATCCACAAAGTAAAGAGAGAGGTTAGGGGAAAATTTTTATTATTATTTATTTATTTATTTTATTTTATTTTATTTTATCAATATACAGTGTAGTTGATTTTTGTGTCCCTTTACAATTCTTCCCTCCTCCCTCTCCCTTCCTCCTCCCACCCATCAACATCATATCTGTTCACTTGTCTTAACAAGTTCAAGGAATTGTGATTCTTGTGTCTTCTATCCCACCCCCCATTTGTTTATTTATTTTTAGCTCCCACAAATAAGTGAGAACACGTGGTATTTCTCTTTCTGTGCCCCACTTGTTTTACTTAATATAATTTTTTCTAAGTTCATCCATGTTGCTGTGAATGGTAATATTTCATTCTTTTTTATAGCATAGTAGTATTCCATTGTGTAGATATACCACAGTTTCTGTATCCACTCATCTGATGATGGACATTTGGGCTGGTTCCAACTCTTGGCTATTGTAAATAGTGCGGTAATAAACATTGGGGAACAGGTATCCCTTCAACATGATGATTTCCATTCCGCTAGGTATATTCCCAGCAGTGGGATAGCTGGGTCATATGGCAGATCTATCTGCAATTGTTTGAGGAACCTACATACCATTTTCCATAAAAGCTGCACCATTTTGCAGTCCCACCAACAGTGTAGGAGGGTTCCTTTTTCTCTGCAACCTCACCAATATTTATCATTCTCAGTCTTTTGGGTATTAGTCATCCTAACTGGAGTGAGATGGTATCTCAGTGTGGTTTTAATTGGCATTTCCCGAATGCTGAGTGATGTTGAGCATTTTTTCATGTGTCTGTTGGCCATTAGTATATCTTCCTTTGAGAAATGTCTATTTAGCTCCTTTGCCCATTTTTTAATTGGGTTACGCATTTTTTTTTGCTGTAAAGTTGTTTGAGTTCCTTGTATATTCTGGATATTAATCCTTTGTCAGATGTATATTTTGCATATATTTTCTCCCACTCTGTTGGTTGTCTTTTAACTCTGTTGTTTCTTTTGTTGTGCAGAAGCTTTTTAGTTTGATATAATCCCATTTGTTTATTTTTCCTTTGGTTGCCTGTGCTTTTGGGGTCATATTCATGAAGTCTGCACTCAATCCTCACTTCCTGGAGTGTTTCCCCTATGTTTTATTTAAGGAGTTTTATTGTTTCAGGGTGTATATTTAATTCTTTAATAAACTTTGAGTTGATTTTGGTATATAGTGAGAGGTATGGGTCTAGTTTCATTCACCTGCATATGGATATCTAGTTTTCCCAGCACCATTTACTGAAGAAACAGTCTCTTCCCCAGAGGGTAGACTTAGTGCCTCTGTCAAAGATCAGATGGCTGCAGGTGTATGAGTTGATTTCTGGATTCTTTATTCTATTACATTGATCTGTGTGTCTGTTTTTATGCCAGTACCATGCTGTTGGTTATTAAATTGCTTTGTAGTATAGTTTAAAGTCAGGTAGTATTATGCCTCCAGCTTTATATTTTTTGCTCAGAATTGCTTTGGCTATGCATGGTCTTTTGTTATTCCATATAAATGTTAGGATAGTTTTGGACATTTCAGAGAAAAATATCATTGTAATTTTGATGGGGATTGCATTGAAGTTGTAGATCACTTTGGGTAGTATGGACATTTTCACAATGTTAATTCTTCTAATCCAAGAGCATGGGATATCTTTCCATCTTCTTGTATCCTCTTTAATTTCTCTCAACAGTGGTTTGTAGTTCTCATTGTAGAGATTTTCACATCCTTGGTTAACTTTATTCCTAAGTATTTTATTTTTTGGTTGCTATTGTAAATGGATTAGCTTTCTTGATTTCTTTTTCTGCATGTTCACTGCTGGAGTATAGAAATGTACTGGTTTTTGTGTGTTGATTTTGTATCCTGCAAATTTGCTGAAATCATTTATCAACTCTGAGAGTTTTTTGTAGAGGCTTTAGTCTGTTCAACATATAGGATCATTTCATCTGCAAACTGGGTCAGTTCGACTTCATCTTTTCCAATCTGGATGCCCTTTATTTCCTTCTCTTCTCTGATTGCTCTGGCTAGTACTTCCAACACTAGGTTGAATAGGAGTGGTGAGAGTGGGCATCCTTGTCTAGTTTCTGTTCTTAAGGGAAAAGCTTTCAGCTTTTCCCTGTTCAGGATGATATTGGCAGCGGGTTTATCATATATGGCTTTAATTATGTTGCGATACTTTCCATCTATACCTAAGTTGTAGAGAGTCTTTATGATGAGCGAATGTTGAATTTTGTCAAATGCTTTTTGAGCATCTATAGAGATGATTATATGGTCTTTGTCTTTGATCTTATTGATGTGGTATATCACATTTATTGATCTGCGTATGGTGAACCAACCTTGCATCCCTGGGATAAATCCCACTTGATTATGGCATATAATTTTGTGTATGTGTTGCTGTATTCTGTTAGCTAGTATTTTTTTGAGGATTTTTCCATCTATATTCATCAAGGATATTGGCCTGTAGTTTTCCTTTTTTGCTGTACCTTTGTCTGGTTTTGGTATCAGGGTGATGTTTACTTCATATAATGAGTTTAGGAGAATGGCCTCTGTTTCAATTTTTTGGAATAGTTTGTAGAGAATTGCTATCAATTCCTCTTTGAAGGTTTGGTAGAATTCTGCAGTGAACCCATCTGGTCCTGGGCTTCTCTTTGTTGGGAGCCTTCTGATATCAGCTTCAATCTCTTTTATTGTTATTGGTCTGTTCAGATTTTCTACATCTTCTTGGCTCAGTTTTGGTAGTTTGTGTGTGTCCAGACATTTATTCATTTCCTCCAGATTTTCAAATTTGTTGGCATATGGTTGTTTATAGTAGTCTCTAATGATTTCTTGTATTTCTGAGGTTTCAGTTGTAACATCACCTTTTTCATTTCTAATTTTTATTACTTGGGTCTTCTCTCTTCTTTTCTTAGTTACTCTTGCTAATGGTTTGTCAATTTTATTTATGTTTTCAAAAAAACAACATTTTGATTCATTGATCTTTTATATTATTTTTTGGGTTTCTATTTCATTAAGTTCTGCTCTGATCTTAATGATTTCTTTCTGTCTACTAACTTTGGGTTTGGATTGTTCTTGTTTTTCTAGTTCTTTAAAGGGAAGTGTTAGTTTGTTCACCTGCCATCTTTCAATTCTTCTGAAGTAAGCATTTAATGCGATAAATTTCCCCCTTAGTACTGCTTTTGCAGTATCACACAGGTTTTGGTATGATGCATCATTATTTTCATTAGTTTCAATAAATTTTTTGATTTCCTGTTTAATTTCTTCTTGGACTCATATGTCATTAAGTAGAATGCTATTTAATTTCCATGTCTTTTTATAGTTTCCAGAGTTTCATTTGTTATTGATTTCTAATTTTAATCCATTGTGATCTAAAAAAAAATACATGGGATAATTCCAATTTTTTTGAATTTGTTGAGACTTGATTTGTGACCTAATGTTTGATATATCCTGGAGAATGTTCCATGTGCTGATGAGAAGAATGAATATTCTGAGGTTGTTGGATGGAATGTTCTGTAGATATCTGCCAAGTGCAATTGGTCTAAAATGTTGTTTAGATCTTCTGTTTCTCTGCTGATTCTTTGCCTAGATGATCTGTCCAATACTGAGAGTGGGATGGTTCAGGTCCCCTGCTATTATGGTATTAGTGTCTATCTCATTCTTTAGGTCTAATAGCATTTGCATTATAAGTCTGGCTGCTCCAACAGTGGGTACACATATATTTATGATTGTTATGTCTTCTTGATGGATAAATCCTTTTATCATTATATACTGGCCTTCTTTATCTCTTTTTATGGTTTTTGGTTTAAAGTCTATTTTATCTGATATAAGAATAACTACTCCAGCTCATTTTTCGTTTCTATTTGCATGGCATATCTTCTTCCATCCTTTCACTCTTAGTCTACATGTTTCTTTACAGGTAAGGTGAGTCTCTTGAAGGTAGCATATAGTTGGGTCCACCTTTTTAATCCAGTCAGTCAATCTATGTCTTTTGAGTGGGGAATTTAATCCTTTTATATTGAGTTGTTATTGAAAGGTGTTGATTTACTCCTAGCATTTTATTGATCTTTGTTTGGATGTTTTAAGTATCTTTTGTTCCTTTCTTTCTGATTTATTGTTGGTCTTCTATATTTGTTGGTTTCTTAGGGTGGTAGATAAACTTTTTTTTCTCTTTATTGTTAGCAGTTTTATTTTACTAGTGGGTTTTGTTTTTTCTTGAGTATTTATGGCAGTGGTGGTGGTTGTTTTTCAGGTACCAAACCCAGTACTCCTTTGAGAATTTCTTGTAAGGCTGGTCATGTGGTAGTGAACACCCGCATTTTTTGTTTGTGTCAGAAATATACTATTTGTCCTTAATTTCGGAAGGATAACTTTGCTGGGTAAATTATTCTTGGCTGGCAATCTTTGTTTTTTAGTAATTTGAATATATCATCCCATTCTTTTCTGGCTTTTAGAGTTTGTGATGAAAAGTCTAATGTTAGTCTGATTGGGGCTCCCTTATAGGTGACTTGATGCTTCTCTCTTGCAGCTTTTAAGATTCTTTCTTTGTCTTTGAGTTTTGCCAATTTGACTATAACATGGCTTAGAGAGGATCTTTTTGGGTTGAATATGTTTGGGAATCTTTGAGCCTCCTGAATCTGAAGATCTGTGTCTTTCCCTATACCTGGGAAGTTTTCTGCCATTATTTGATGGAATATGTTTTCAATGCCATTTCCTTTTTCCTCTCTTCTGGAATAGCCATGGTTCAGATATTTGAGTGCTTATGGTTGTCTGTTATCTCAGATTTTCTTCAATGTTTTTAATTTTTTTCTGTTTTTTTTTTTTTTTTGTCTGCCTGTGTCATTTCAAACAGCCCATCTTCATGGTCAGAAATTCTGTCTTCTGCTTGTCCTAGCCTGCTGGTTAAACTCTCTGCTGTGTTTTTTATTTTGTTGAATGAATTCTTCAGCTCTGCAAGCTCTGATACATTCTTTTTCAGGGCATTGATTTCTTTGTACATTTCTTCTTTCAGGTCCTGTATACTCTTTCTCATTTCATTGTGTTGTCTAACTAAGTTTTCTTGTATCTTATTTAGTTTCCTTAGAATTGTTGCTCAAAATTCCTTGTCAGTCATTTCAAGGACTTCCTGTTCTATAGAATCTAGAGCTTGAGAGTTATTATTACCATTTGGTGGTGGTGTACTTTCTTAATTTTTCATATTTCTGGTATCTTTCCTTTGGTGTTTAGTCATTGTGGCAGGAGATTTTACAGTCCACTTGTTTGACCCTAATGTCTGGCTAGGATCCAGCAAGGACTACCAATTTGGCACAGCTGCCTCGGTTCCTGTGGGTGGGAGGCTCGGGCCTCTCTGGGCCGTGGGGACTGGCCTGGGATGGGAATCCCTCAGCGGCACCTACCTGTTCCGACAAGGGTGGCTTAGGCCCCATGGGCCTGGCAGCTTTAGAGCCTCTCTGGGCTGCATGCACTGGCCTCAGTTGGGAGTTCTGCAGTGGTGCCCACCTGCTCTGGCATGGGTGCCTCGGGGTGTGTGGGCCTGGCAGCTCTCGGGCCTCTCTGGGTGGCATGCACTGGCTTGTGCTGAGAGTCCCGTGGTGGCACCTACCTACCTTGGGGCCTGGAGAAATTTCCAACACATCTAACCAAAAGTCAGACTTCCTAATGTGCAAAGGGCTCACAGTTGATTAAATAAAATAACAACAGCCTTAGAGAACAACAGAGGAAAGCTGTTCTGTAAAAGGGGACAGGACAGTTGGTAAGGGCGGGAAAGAATGTACCACTGGCCACCTAACAGTCAAGGATGTGCAAAGTAAAACAAGATAGGTTTGTTTTTAATCTAATGAGATTTGCAAAATTTAAAAAGATTCTCTGACACACAGGGGTGGGGAAGAGGTGGGAACACGAGCACCTTGTACATTAATGGTGGGAGTGGGAAGTGAATATGGACATGGCACAGACCCTAACAATTAAATTGCACATGCCCTCAGAATCATGCTTTTAGGATCTTATTCCACAGAAATGAAGAGTTCTAGTAAAGAAAAATACACTTATACAAGGCTTTCCCCCTCAGCATTATTTGTGATAGCAAAAGTCTGAACATCCTCCATAGGAGCGGGTGAAGTAATTTTTGGTATAGCCACACTGTGTGATAATGAGTACACCTTGTAGCCTTAAATCGTGTCTCCTTTACAGCTTTCCCCTTCAAGGCTGACTTACACTCAGAATCAAAGAGGCCAGTGATCAGCTCCAAGTCTGTGCTAACTTTTCTTAACCTCCTTAGCAAGAATGTAGTCTAGAAATCCAGGCTTAGTGGAGCTAGAGAAAGCAAGGAAGCAATTTTTAAATTGTAATAGCTCCATCAGCATTTGAAGGGCCTTTTGAGGGAGACCTAGGTCAGAGACTGGATCAGAGAATTTTACCATCTGCCAGGGTCAAGGGAACCTCAAGACTTGATGGTGGACAAATGGAAAGCCCACCACTTCAAGGGACTCTGGCAAGAGACAGTGGGAGGAGGCACTGAGAGTACAAGTGTCCTGTGCTCCTTCTGGGCCAAGGGCCCTATGAAGAGAAATGTCAGAGCTGATGAGAGAGAAAGTAAAAGCAGCAGAGAGATGGATTACACGCTAATCCTCTTTGGGATTGTGGGAAGAGACTGGTCAGAATCTAAGCAGAATGCAGCAGTATAAGGGGGTAATTCTGAAAGACATTCAGGAAGGAGACAGAGAGAGGGAGAGAAGGGGAGAAGGTGGAAGAGAGAGAGGGAAAGAGGGAGAAAGGTGGAGGGAGGAAGGGAGAGAGAGGGGCAAGAGAGGGGAAGAGAGGGAGGGGCAGGGAGAGGGAGAGAGAGAACACAGCCATTCCTAAGCTGTGCTCATGAAGAGGTGAGGGGACCCCAAAGTCCCCCGGTACTCCTGTAGAAGGGTTGATAGGCCAGACCTTTCAGCTACGCCTGCTGGGGCAAAGGGATGCTGTAGCCAAAGACCACAGGACACAGCCCCCAGACTCAGAGCAAGAAAACCAGGACTGGTGGACTCAGGAAGCAGACAGGGTTGATGACCCCCAGGAACATGAGCATGCCACAGAAAACAGTAGAAGCTCTGTCAGTTATAGACATCCACAAAGGTGCCAGCAGAACACTGGGGTGTGGACAGACCCAGCCTTGCCTTGTGGACACTGCCAGCACACAGGCAGGGGGCACATGGGCACCTGCCATGGAGACCAGCACAAGGACAGCTGCACCTGTGGCCCCAGCATCATTATTAAAAGTGCCCTTTTCACCCCCAAGAATGTTGTAGTTGCCCAACAAATTATGTGGTCAGGACACCAAAGGGAGGTGGAGGGTTCTGAAGGACTGAGTATTCACCAAAGAAAGTATCTACAGCCGCAGAGCATGGGATGACATTGATTGGAAGGTTGAAGTTTGTCTCCTTCTCACTTCCACCCTGGGAATAGGGAAGGAAGAGAGAGACAGCACAGAACACCAATTATAGGAAAAAAATGCAACACTTGCTTTGCATATCCACGAGTGGTGTTTTATATGCAGCTCTGCTGCCTATGAAGTACTATGCAGCTGCCTAAAAATTGTTTGTGTGTGTGTGTGTGTGTGTGTGTACACATACCCAGAAATATGTCCATAATTTACTGTTAACTGAAGAAAACCAGTTCAGAAGCATATGTGGACTAAGTCCTTTTGTAAGACAAAACAAAATAAAATAAAATCCTATAAATAGTCGTGTATGTGTAAGTAGAGACAAAGGTATGGAAGGTTAAACCACACACTGGGAGATGAAACAGAACTGGGAAAAGACAATTATAAATAGTCATTTATTACCACGAATATGTACTGATTATGTAATAAAAACAAGGAATAAAAATGTCATCAGTCATAAGCCTTTGAGTGATAGGATTCCAGATAATTGTTATTTTCATCTTTGTTTTTTTATGTGCTTTCTCAATTTTCCCTAATAGACATATATCATTTTTGTAATCAGAAAAACATAGATATTAAAACAAACACAAAGGCATCACAGCATTCAGATCCATTTGCTATACATCACAGAAAAGGCCACAACCAATCTAGCTGAATGAACACGAACTGAAATCCACACCTGCATATGTGCCTCATGTGTGTGTCCTGAAAGACCCACCACTGAGCCACCAGGACTTGAATTTTATTTAGCTGCACTGCATGGGAATATATGTTGGAAAAGTTCTCAGACAGCCAGATTCCCATGCCCAGCAGAAGCAGGCCTTCCTCCTCTCCACCATCCATCACATCAATGGAGTGGCCTTCTAACACTGCCCAGACATGCACAGGGGTGGGAGCAAGACCTCAGAGGGGGATTGAGGGGAACTGGAGAGAGACATTACAGGTTAAGGCCAACAATTGGGCAGTAAGAAAGAAAGGAGGGCCTGCCTGAGTTTGTGGCTTGATGGCTCAGGATGTTTAGCTGTTCTAGGAGGTAAAGCTGTAGAAATTCACAGGAACTGCTTCTATGAACAGTGAAAGGAGAAACAGACAGTAATACAATAGTAGTAGGAAATGTAAATACCCCACTTTCAATACTGGATAGATCATCCAGACAGGAAATTGAAAAGCAAACAGCAGACATGAATAACACTATAGACCAAATGGAACTCATAAGCTTAAACAGAACTCTCTACCCAACAGCAGCAGAGTACATATTCTTTGCAAGCCCACATGGAACATTCTCCAGGACAGATCACATGCTAGGTCATAAAAAAAATTCTTAACAAATTTAAGATTGGACCCATATACAACATATTTTCAGACCACAATAAAATAAAACTAAAAATCAATAACAAAAGAAATTTGGGAAAATTCACAAACACATGAAAATTAACACACTCTTGAAAAACCATTGGTTCAAAGAAGACATCAAAAGGGAAATGAGAAAATATCTCAAGACAAATGGGAATGAAAGTGCAGTATACCAGAACTTAAGAAATACAACAAAAGCTTAGGAAAGTGTATAGCAATAAATACCTACATTAAAAAAAGAAAGATCTCAAACAACCTATCTCAAAGAACTACAGAAAGAAGAACAAACTAAGCCAAAAGTTAGCAGAAAGAAGGAAAGAAAAATATATTAAGGCAAAAATAAATGAAATAGAGAAAAGAAAAACAATAGAAAAAATTGATGAAATATGATTTTTTGAAAAGATAAACAAAATTGATACACCCTTAGCTAGACTATCTAATAAAAAAAGAGAATATTCAATAAATAAGTGAGAAATGAAGGAGGAGACATTACAAATGATGGCAGGGAAATAAAAAAAATCATGAGGAACTATTATGAACAATTAATATCAACAAATTGGGCAACCTAGAAGAAATGGATAAATTCCTAGAAATGTACAATCTACCAAGACTAAATCAAGAAGAAATAGAAAGCCTGAACAGACCAATAACAAATAAGGAGGTTGAATCATTAATTCAAAACCTCCCAATGAAGAAAAGACCAGGACCAGATGGCTTCAACAATGAATTCTACCAAACATTTATAGAGAAGTTAATACAAATGCTTCTTAAATTCTTGCAAAAAAACTGAAGATGGAACACTTCCAAACTCATTTTATGAGGCTCATTTCTTATGGTGCTTTTATCTTCCAAAGCAAGACAAAAGCACCATAAGAAAAGAAAATTACAGACCAATATCCCTGATGAACATTCATGCAAATATTCTCAACAAAATACTAGCAAACCAAATACAACAGTATATTAAATGGATCATACACCATTACCAAATGGGATTTATCCCTGGGATGCAAGGACCATTCAACAAAATCAACAGACAAGAGTCAGTTGCACTTCTATACACTAACAATCAACTATCCAAGAAGGAAATTCAAAAAACAATCCCATTTACAATAGCATCAAAAAGAATAAACACTTAGGAACGAACTTAACCAAAGAGGTGAAAGACTCGTACACTGAAACAACTGTAAAACACTGATGAAAGAAACTGAAGACACAAATAAAGAAATTGAAGAATATGAAGAAATGTCCATGAATTGAAAGAATTTATATTGCTAAAATGTCCATACTGCCCAAAGTGATCTACAGATTTTATACAATCTATATCAAGACAAGAAAGGCATTTTTTACAGAAATAGGAAAAACAATTCTAAAATTTGTATAGAACTACAAAAGAAGTTAAATAGCTAAAGTAATTCTCAGCAAGAAGTATAAAGCTAGAAGCATCACACTTCCTAATTTCAAAATATATTATAAAGCTACAGTAATCAAAACTGTATGGTACTGGCATAAAAACAGACCTATAAAAGCAATGGAACAAACAAGAAAGTCAAGAAATAAACCAATGCATATATGTTCAGGCAACTGATACTTGACAAGGATAACAAGAATACCCAATAGGGAAAAGATAATCTCTTAAATAAACAGTACTGGGAAAGCTGGATGTCCACACACAAAAGAATGAAACTGGACCCAAATCTTACACTGTACACCAAAATCAACTCAAAATGGATGAAAGACTTAAAAACAAGACCTGAAATTGTAAAACTCCTTTAAAAAAACAGAAACAAAGCTTCTTGACATTGTTCTTGGCAATGATTTCTCGAATGTAAAACCCAAAGCACAGGCATCAAAAGCAAAAATAGATAAGCAGATTATATCAAAATAAAAAGTTTCTACACAGCAAAGGAAACAATCAACAGAAGAAAAGGCAATCTATGGAATGGGAGAAAATATTTGCAAATCATATATCTGATAAGGGATTAATCCCCAAAATATGTAAAGAACATATACAACTCATTGAGCAAAACAAATAAACAAAAAACAAATGACCTGATTAAGAAATGGACAAAGAAACTGAATAGATATTTCTCAAAAGAAGACATACAGATGGACAACAGGTATATGAAAAGATGTTCAACATCACTAATCATCAAGAAAATACACATCAAAACCACAATGAGCTATCACCTCATACCTGTTAGGATGGTTATTATAAAAAAACCAAAAGATGACAAGTGTTGACAAGGATAAGGAGGAAAGGGAACACTTATACATTGTTCATGGGAATGTAAATTGGTACAGCCATTAATGGAAAACGGTATTGAGATTACTCAACAAATTAAAACTAGAACTACTATGTGACCCTCAATACCAATACCACTTCTGAGTATATATTGAAAGGAATTAAATTAAGGATCACAAAGAGATATCTGTACTCCCATGTTCATAGCACCATTACTCACAGTAGCAATAATATGGAGACAACCTAAATGTCCATTCATGGTTGAATGGATAAAGAAAATGAATAAGGGAATATTACTCAGCCTTAAAAATTCAGGCATTTGTGACAACATGGATGAACTCTGAATGCATTATGCTAAATGAAATAAACTAGACACAGAAGTACAAATACTAGATGATACCACTTATCTGAGGTATCTAAAATATTCACTCTCATAGAAGCAGAGGGTAAAATGGTGGTTGCCAGGGTCTGGGGGGTGTGTTAGTCACAGGGTACAAAGTTACAGGTATGCAAGATGAATAAGTCCTAGATATCTACTGTACAGCATAGTGCCTATAGTTAACAGCACTGTACTGTATACTTAAAAATTTGCCAAGTGGATAGAACTTATGTTAATTGTTCTTATCACAAAAGTAAATGATAATAATAAATAAAGAGGACTGGAAGAAACTTTCGGAGGTGATAGATATATTTACAGCATATATTGTGGTTACTGTTTCATGGGTATGTGCTTATCTTCAAACTTATAAGTCATACATACTAAAATGTACAGATTTTTAATGTCATTTATACCTCAATAGTTTTTTTAAAAAAAGAAACTTGCAAAATATACCTGAAGCCAGCAAAAGTAAGAAAATAATCAAGATAAGAGCAGAAACCAATGAAATTGGAAACAGAAAAACGAAAGAGAACATCAATGTAACAAAAAGATGGCTCTTTAAAATCATCAATAAAATTGACAAATCTTCAGGAAGATTAAGAAAAAAAAGAGAAGATACAAATGACCTATAACAAGAATGAAACAGGTTATCACTACAGACTCTCAGACACCAAAAACATAATAAGAAATATTACAAACAACTCTATACACATCAGTTTTGTCACTTAAATGAAATGGAATAATTCATTGTAAAGCACAAACTGTTACTTACTCATATAAATAGGTAACTTCGATATTCCTGTAGCTATTAAAGAAATTCAATTTGTAATTTGAAAACTTCCCAAAGAGGAATCTCCAGATCTAGATTGTTTCTGAAGAATTTTGAGAAATTTTACCACACGTTTAAAGAAGAATTAATACCAATTCTATACAATCTCTTCCAGGAAACGGAACTGGAAGTAACACTTTTCAACTTATTTTATGAGGCTAGTATTACCTTACCAACAAAATCTGACAAATACAGTATAAAAAAGTAAATAATACATCCCTCATGAATATAAACACAAATATTATTTATATAGATAAATAAAAAATAAACAATATAAATCCTACTTGGTAATGGTGTAAAAATATATTTTATATATACTTACATATATAAAATTACATACATAATACATAATATAATATTATAACAATATTTATATAATGACTAAGCAGCATTTATTCTAGTGATGCAGCTGCAAGGCTGATTCAACACTGAAAAATTTATTGATATAATCCACATTATTAACAGGCTAAAGAATAGAAATCACATGATCATTCCTATCATTCATGATCAAATACATTTCAGAATACCAGAGATGGAAGAGAATTTTCTCAGCTTGATACAGAAATCAACAAAAATATGACAGCTAACATCACGGTTAATGGTGAAGACTGATTGCTCTTCCCCTGTGACTGGGGACAATGATGGGTATTTGCTCTTACCACATTTATTCGACATACTACCAGAAGTACTAGCCAGAGCAATACGCAAAAAGGCAAAAAAAATAAAATAAAAGGCACGGAAATTGGGAAGGAAGAAATAAAACTGTCCATATTTGCAGATGATATGATATTCTACATAGGAAATCTCAAAGAATCTACAAAAGATTCTTAGAACTAATAGGTGAGTTCAGCAAGTTCACAGGATATAAGATTAAAATACAAAAATAAACCGAATTTCTATATACAGTCGACCCTTGTTATCTGTGGGGATTTGATTCCAGGACCTCCTGCAGATACCGAAATCCACAGGTGCTCAAGTCCCTTATATAAAATGATGTAGTATTTGCATACCACCTATGCACAACTTCCTGTATACATTAAATAATCTCTAGAATACTTATAATACCTCATACATTGTAAATGCTATGTAAACAGTTATACTGCATTGTTGAGGGAATAATAACAAGAAAAAAAGTCTGTACATGTTCAGTACAGATGTAATTTTTTGTCCAAATATTTTTATTTATTTATTTTAATTTTAACTTCTCTATATATGTTGTAGTTGATTTTCATGACCTTTTACCCATTGTATCCCCCCCCCCCACACATTGTATCTGTTCACTTGTCTTAAAAAGTTCAAGGAATTGTTGGGATTGTTGTGTCTTCTTTCCCCCACCCTCACCCTTTGTTTGTATGTTCATTTATTTATTTATTTATTTTTGGCTCCCACAAATAAGTGAGAACATGTGATATTTCTCTTTCTGTGCCTGACTTGTTTCACTTAATATAATTTTCTCTAAGTCTATCCATGTTGTTGCAAATGGTAGTATTTCATTCTTTTTTATAGCAGAGTGGTATTCCATTGTGTAGATATACCACATTTTCTGTATCCACTCATCTGATGCTGTCCATATATTTTTAACCTGTGGTTAGCTGAATCCAGTGATGTGGAACCCACAGATATGGAGGGCTGATTGCACCAGCATTGAACACATGGGCAGTGAAACTAAAAATACAACACCACTTATAATCACTCAGTATCCAAATGAAATTCTTAGGTATAAATCTAACAGAATGTACAGAACTTGTATGCTTAAACTATAAAACACTGATGGGAAGAAATAAAAGAAGATCTAAATAAATGGAGAGACATACTGTGTTCATGGAATGGACGGCTCAACATAAAAAATGTTGTCAATTCTACTCCAAATGATTTATAGGTTTAACACAATTCCTATCAAAATCCCAGCAAGATTTTTGTAAATATAATGTGTATTCTGTACGTGATATGGAAACACAAAGAAACTAGAAGACCTAAAACAAGTTTACGAAATAAAAATAATGTGGGATTAATCACTGTATCTGATTTTAAGGCTTATATAGAATGCTACAGCTACATAATTATAATTATATAGCTACAGCTTATTATACAGTGTTTCAAACTTGTGGGAAAATCAATATAACATAAAATTTGTCATTTTAACTATTATTTAGTGTTCAATTCAGCAGCATTAAAAAATATAAAACATTTCACAAATTTGCTTGTCATCCTTGCATAGGGGCCATGATAATTTTCTCTGTAGCTTTCTAATTTTAGTATATGTGCTGCTGACATAAGTACTGGTCAACTGATTTTTGATAAAGGTGAAAAAGTAGTTCAGTGCAGGAAGGACAGACTTTTTAACAAATGGATAATCCATTTGCAAAATGGATATCCATTAGCAAAACAATAACAAAATCAACCTTAATCTCACATTATTTTTTGATGCTCAAATCAGGATAATTAGTATATTATACAATGTAATAGATTTTTATGACCCTTTAACAATTCCTCCCCTTTCCCTCTCCCTTTCCATCTTTTCTATGCCCTGCAACCTCAGTCCTGTTCTCTTCTCTTAAAAAGTTCAAAATATTATTGTGATTGTTGTATCTTTTATTATTTATTTGTTCATTTATTTATTTATTATTAACGCCCAGATATAAGTGAGGACATGCAGTATTTCTCTTTCTGTGACTGGCTTATTTCACTTAACATAATTTTCTCTAAGTCCATCCATGTTGCTGCAAATGGCAGTATTTCATTCTTTTTTATGGCTGAGTAGTATTCCATTGTAGAAATATATCACATTGTCCTTATCCAGTAGTCTGGTGATGGACATTTAGGTTGGTTCCAACTCTTGGCTACTGTAAACAGCACTGCAATAAAAATTTTACACAAAAATTTATGTCAAGATGGGTCATAGATTTATATGTAAAACACAAACCTGTTCAACTTTTGTGTGTGTGTGTGTGTGTGTGTGCAAAACATTAACTGATATGCTTCCTGACATCGTGTATGAGTATTTATTTATTTATTGAAACATAATTGATTATATATATTTGTGGAGTAAAGAGTTAATTATCAATCCCTTGTACAATATGTGATGATCAAATCAGGATAATTAGTATAAGTCATCATTATAAAATGTAGTCATTCTTTGTGGTCCTTAACCAATTTCTCACTAACTCCCATCCCCGCTTCCCCACTTCTAGTAACCACATTTCTCTTCTCTCCTTTTGACAGTTCAATGTATTGTTGTGGATCTTGTTTATCTGTTTGTTTCTTTCTTTCTTACTTCTTTATTTTTTAGCTCCCACTTATGAGTGAGGTCGTGGTACCTCTCTTTCTGTGACTGGCTTATTTCACTTAACATAATTTTCTCAAAGCTCATCCATGTTGCTGCAAATGGCAGAATTTCATTCTTTTTATGGCTGAATAATATACTATTGTTGTATATATACCACATTTTCCTTACCCAGTCATCCTTCGATGGACATTTTGATTGGTTCCATACCTTGACTACTGTAAACAGAGCTGTGATGAACATGGAGAACACGTATCCCTTTGACATGATGATTTCCATTCCTTTGAGTATATACCCAGCAGTGGGATTGCTGCATCACATGACAGTTCTATCTGTAGTTGTTTAAGAAATCTCCATACTGTTTTCCATAATGGCTGTACTAATTAACAGTCCCACCAACAGCGTGGGAGGGGTGCCCCTTTCTCCACATCCTCACCAGCATTTGTTATTCTCTGTCATTTTGATAACAGCCAGTCTACCTGGAGTCACATGATATCTCAATGTAGTTTTCATCTGCATTTTTTTGATGCTTAGTCATGTTGAGTATTTTTTCATGTGTTTGTTGACCATTTGTATGTCTTCCTTAGAGAACTGTCTGATCAGCACTTTTGCTCATTTTTAGATCAGATTCTTTGTTTTCTTACTGTGAAGTTGTTTGAGTTCCTTGCATATTCTGGACATTAATACCTTGTTGGAATCCCTTCTTGTCTTATTGCTCTATTGATTGTTTCCTTTGCTTTGCAGAAACTTTTTAGTTTCACATAATCTCATTTATTTTTTTCTTTTGTTGCCTGTGTGTTTGAGGTCTTATTCATAAAGTCTTTGCCCAGTCTTACATCATGAATTGTTTCCCCTATATTTTCTTCTAGGAGTTTTATAGCTTCAGGTCTTCTGTTTAAGTCCTTAATCCATTTTGAGTTGATTTTGGTATATGGTGAGAACTACAGGTTGAGTTTCATTCTTCCATGCATGGATATACAGTTTTCCCAATACCATTTACTGAAGAGGCTGTCCTTTCCCCAATTTGGTGCCTTTGTCGAAGAACAGCTGTCTGTAAGTACATGGGTTGATTTCTGGGTTCTTTATCCTATTTCATTGGTTAGTGTGTCTGTTTTTATGCCAGTACCATGCTGTTTTGGATACTATGGCTTTGTAGTATAGTTTGAAGTCAGGTGATGTAATGCCTCCAGTTTTACTTTTTCACTCAGGATTGCTTTGGCTATTTGGGTCTTTTGTTCCACATGAATTTTTCTGTTTCTGTGAAGATTATCATTGGTACTTTGACAGGGATTGCATTGAATCTGTAGATTACTTTGGGTAGCATGGACATTTTCACAATGTTAATTCTTCCAGTCCAAGAGCATGGAATGACTTTCCATCTTTTCATACCCTCTTTAATTTCTTTCAGCAGTGATTTGTACTTCTAATTGTAGAGATCTTTCACTTCCCTGGTTAAATTTAATCTCTGGTTTCTTTTCTTCTTCTTTTTGTTCCGGGGGGGGGGGGTAGCTATTATAAGTAGCCTTGCTTTCTTGATTTCTTTTTCTGCTAGCTTGTTCTTGGAGTATAAAAACACTACTGAATTTTGTATATTGATTTTGAATCCTGAATTTGTTTATCAGCTCTATGAGTTTTTTGGTAGAGTCTTTAGGTTTTTCTATATATAAGATCATGCCATCTGCAAACAGGTTCAATTTGACTTCATCTTTTTCAGTTTTGATACCCTTTATTTCTTTCTCTTGTCTGATTGTTCTGACTAATTCTTCCAATACTATGTAAGATAGGAGTAGTGAGAGTGGGCATCCTTGTCGTGTTCCTGTTCTTAAAGGAAAACCTTTCACTTCTTCCCCATTCAGAATGATATTGGCAGTCGGTTTGTCATAAATGGCTTTTACTGTGTTGAGATACTTTCTTTCTATACCTAATTTTCTGAGAGTCTTTATCATGAAGAGATGTTGAATTTTGTCAAATGCTTTTTCTTCCTCTATTTAGATAATCATATGGTTTTTGTCCTTGATTTTGTTGAATATGGGATATTACATTTATTGATTTTTGTATATTGCACCATCCTTACATCCCTGGGATGAATCCCACTTAGTCATGATGTATAATTTTTTTGATGTGCTGCTGTATTCTGTTTGCTATTATTTCGTTGAGGATTTTTGCATCAATGTTCATCAAGGATATTGGCCTGTAGTTCTCTTTTTTGTTGTATTTTTGTCTGATTTTGGTATCAGTGTGATGTTGGCCTCATAGAATGAATTTGGAAGAATGGCCTTTGTTTAAATTTTTTGCAATAATTTGAAAAGGACTGGAATTAATTCCTCTTAAAAGGTTTGGTAGAATTCAGCAGAAAAGCCATCAGTCCTGGGCTTTTTCTTTGTTGGGAGACTGCTGATTACTGCTTTCATCTAGTTGTTCATTACTGGTCTGTTTAGGTTTTCTATTTCTTCTTGATTCAGTCTTGGTAGTTTGTATGTGTGCAAAATTTTATCCACTTCCTCCAGGTTTTCAAATTTGTTGGAGTATACTGTTCATAATAGTCTCTAATGATTCTTCATATTTCTGTGGTATCAGTTGTGATGTCTCATTTTTCATTTCTGATTTTTGTTATTTGTGTCTTCTCTCTTTTTTAGTTAACCTATCTAACGGTTTGTCTATTTTGTTTGTTATCTCAAAAAAACCCAACTTTTGTTTTTCACTGATCTTTTGTATCACTTTTTTGGAATCTCTTTCATTTAGTTCTGATCTGATCTTTATTTCTTTCCATCTACTAATTTTGGGATTGGATTGTTCTTGCTTTTCTAGTTTTTTTGAGGTGTAATGTTAGGTTGCTTATTTGAAATGTTTCTAATTCTTTTGGTGGAAGTATTTATTACAATAAAATTCCCTCTTTGTACTGCTTTTTCAGTATCCCCTAGGTTTTGGTATGATGTGTCTTTATTTTCATTAGTTTCAAGAAATTTTTTGATCTCCTATTTAATTTCTTCATTGACTCATAGGCCATTCAGGAGCATGTTGTTTAATCTCCATGCATTTGTATAGTTTCCAAAGTGGAATCACAAAAATGATAACAACATGAATACGTAAGAAAGAACAAAACCCACTGGTAGAGAAGATATGCAAATGAGAAAGAGAAAGAAAATATATATTACCACCTCCAAAAAACCAACTAACATGAAAGACAAACATTAAAAGGGATAAAAAGAAACAAAAGATATTTAGAACAACCATATGAAAATCAATAAAATGCCAGGAATAAGACAATGCCTTTCAATAACAACACTGTAAATGGATTGAATTCCCCACTCAAAAGACATAGACTGGCTGAATGGATTAAAAAACTAGACGTAACTATTTGCTGCCTACAGGAAACTCAACTCACCTATATAGACTCAAACAGACTAATAGTGAAGGGATGGAGAAAGATATACCACACAAACAGAAACCAAAAATGAGCAGGAGTAGCCATTTTTATATCAGACAAAATAGACTTTAAATTGAAAACTATAGAAAGAGACAAAGAAGGTAATCACATAATTATAAGGGATTTATCCAGCAAGAAGACGTAACAATCATAAATACATACACACCCAGTGTTGGAGCTCCCAGATATATAAAGCAAGCACTTTAAGACCTACAGAGAGAGAGATAGACCCCAAGGCAATAATAGTTGGGGACTTAAACACCCCTCTCTCAACAATGGACAGATCATCTAAAAAGTCAATAGAGAAACACAGGATATAAACTACACTTCAGACCAATTGGATTGGCAGATATCTACAGAATATTTCATCCAACAATTACAGAATATGCTTTCTTCTCGTCAGCACATGGAACGTTCCCCAGGATAGACCACATGTTAGGTCACAAATCAATTCTCAAAAAAATTTTTAAAAATTGAAATCATTTCAAGTATCTTTTCAGACCACAATGGATTAAAACTAGAAATCAACAACAAGCGAAAACTTGGAAACTATATAACACTTCTAGAAGCAAATATAGGAGAAAATATTCGGGACATAGAGTTTGGTGACATCAAAAAAAAAATTGATAAATTGGAACTCATGAAACAAAAACCTTTTTTCCTGTGAAAGAACCTGTTAAGAAGTGAAAAGAGGGGCTGGCCCGGTGGTGCACTGCTACAGTGCGCCGTTTGGGAGTGCGGCGGCGCTCCCGCCGAGGGTTCGGATCCCATGTGGAGACCGGCCGCTCACTGGCTGAGCGAGGTGCGGTATGCAGACCGGCCGCTCACTGGCTGAGCGAGGTGCGGGCAACCCCGAGGGTTGCGATCCGTTGCCGGTCACGAAAAAAAAAAAAAAAGAAGTGAAAAGACCAGCTACAGACTGGGAGAAAATATTTGTAAACCACATATGTGACAAAGGACTCATACCTACAATATGTAGAGGGCTCTCAAAATTCAACACTAACAGACAAACAATCCAATTTGAGCATGGACAAGACATGAAGCGATATTTCCTCAAAGAGCCTATATATAAATATATAAATAAATGTTTTTATGTTCAGCATTATCACTGCTACTGTAGTCAGTATGTAAATGGGACATTAAATGGTTAAAGAGCAATACCCCAGGCCCTGCAGCCAGGGGGAGGTTTGAAGTATATCAGAAAAGAATTCTGCAGAGATGCATACCAACAAAGGACCAAGGTTGAGGTGGCCCATACACTGAGCCTTCCTCACCAACTGCTGAACAGGGAAAGACCATGAGACTTCACAAAACATTGGGAAGGGATTTGATCTAACCTTTCAGCACTGTCTGTACTGGAGCATTAACCAATATGGACAGAGAAAGCTAGCCCTACATGCTTGAAGCACTTACATTTGAAGTTGAGCCAACTGGGGATGAAATGGAGAAATCTTTGCAGTTACAACACGTGCCCTCCAGGACAGCTAAGGGGAGAGGACAGGCTATTCTTGGTGGCCCCAAGTCACCATGTGAACCAGTGCCCAACTCATGAGTTCCACAGTGTGCATTAAGTGAGTGTCCCATAGCAGAGCTGTGCCAGAAACTGAAAACAAGGGCAAGGGTATCATTGCACACCTGGACTTGGCAGGTTAATGAGGGGAGAAAGGGCTAAAATAGCCAGGATCACCTGTGGAGAGGCATGAGACATAGAAGAGGCTCAAGGGGTAACCCACACCCCAATTCAGGAGGGTGTGGTGAGCAGGGCAGAGGTGCTTAAGGAAGGAAAGATGGTAGTGAATGTGGGACCACATGCCTGGTCAGCTCTGCACTTCCACCCACCCCAAAATGAGCTGGTACTATGCGGGAGCTCTGCTTGTGTATTACCCATGTCTTGTGTTTTCTGTGTTCTGATGCTCTGACATCTGCTGGAGAGACTGTCCCTCCCAGGGTTACCCAATTCCTAGGAATAGTAAACAACTCTCCCTGGAGGGTGGCTTTCAGGTGCAAACCAACCAACCCAGAGTCTACACCTCCAGCCACCTCCATCATTGAGCTCTCACACTCTGGGCCACTATCCACCTGCCCTGATCACTCTAGAGGCAGGTACCAGATAACCAGGGACAGCCCTATATCCCAGAGATCACTGAAACTATTCAAACTAGCCAATCCAAAGCCTGCTTACCCTGCCTCAGCCACTCTTTCCTACAGAAACCACAGTAAAGGCCTTTACCCAGTTCTCCCCCAACCTCTTGACCAACATTGGTGTTTCCCCATGTGGCCCCCATGACATGGTATGCCCCCTCCTCTTGGGAACTGTGAGCAACAAACTATCTTTTCAATGACAGTTGTCTCCTGATCAGTTGGCCTCACTATACCTCAAATTCTCTATTAATACCCTATATTTTAGAGCAACTTCTTGAGATTATGACTAAACCTCACAGACTTAGCCTCCCTTTCTATAACGTAATTCCATTCTTTGCAATAAGACATTTTTTGTTGTTTCATCAACTCCTGAGTTAAAAGGCATTCTTTAGAACACTGATAGAGAAAGTGAGCCAACTCTCTCAGGTTGATCCCCACAGTATGCAAAGAAAATCAGCAGCCCATCCTAATGAACAAAACCCAGCAGGGCCAAGTCTCTCCCTGTCTGCAGAGAAGACTGCCCGGCCTCAGTAGCAATGTGGGATTATGGTAAGTATGCGGCAGAGTTTGGGGATACTGAGTATTTTTTCCATTCTGTTTATGGTTCAGGACAGGTCCCACAGTGGGTGGAGTGTTGACATGAAAGAATCAGAATGAGCAGTGATGAAAAAAGCCTTATGCTTAATGTTGTCACCTGGCTGATACGTGCACTGAAGAAAGCTTGATTTCCCAAACCAGTAATGGGAAACAGGTCATTGGACAGAATGTGAGAGATGACAAAGGCTGTGACTTAAAATGCATGTGAAATTGGCTGCAGGCTCTCAGTTACTCCTTCAGGGTATAGACCAGGGTGATGTCCTGACTTGTCTACACTGCCTTTTTCAGCCCATCTCCCAGGAGCTGGTTTCATATAGCAAGCAGTGCAGTGCCTCTTGATACATGTGCTGTGTCTAAACATCTTCTTCCTTAAGCTTTAGACAGCATCACCTGGTCCTAATTCCTCTGCTCAAAATTGTTTTCCTTCCTTTCTTTCTCCGTCTCTCTCACCCTACCTTACCTTACTTATCACCACTCTCCATAATTCTGCAAACTTCATGTGCTATAAATCACTTTGAAGTCACCTGACTCTCTAGGGAGAAGATATTCTAAATTGTGCAATTATATTTGTAATACCTACAGAGTCCTGAAAAATGGAAAATAAAACACAAACGTAAGAATGAGAAAAGCTTTACCTCTCTAACATCTCTTAGAGCTGGACATTTTGCAAAACTCCACTGGTTTTATGTTGGAGAGCTGATTCCACGGTTTGCACTGAGGTTCAAAGAACATATGAGAACAATGCACATTTGCAATAACTTAAATAAAGGAGAAGGGATGCGTTTTATGTTTGTGTCATTTCAGATTCAGATGCATCAACTGCATCATGTGAGTGGCTCTTCCTGTGTGTAAACACTGAGTGGCCAAGAGGCCACACACCAGGACAGTGGCCTGAAAGGGGACTCTTCCTGCCTCCTTCAGCAGATGGTTGTTGTGACTCGGTGTTTGTCTGTGTCCTCTGCAAGGATTGCTTGAGCACTACATGGTGCAGCAACAAGAAAGCACAGCTGTGCACTGGGCATGGGACAGTCGGAGCTAGTGGGCTTCCTTCACAAAGGTGTGATGGGCCCTGAGCAACCAGACGTCTCTGTGTAGGGTGGTGCTGAGAATTAGGAGTCATCTGCTCAGACAAAGGGAAACTGAATGACAGGACTTGGGGGGATGTAATCAAAATGCAACTTATTTTTGTCTCCCTCTAACCTCTTTGAGATGCATTCAGTAGGGGGAACTCAGAAGGACTGTTCCTGGCATGCAGGGGCTGTGCCTGGCACCAGCTTCTTCTAAGTGAGGCTGGGGGTGGCAGTGTGGGGACGGGGGGATGGCAGTGTGACCCAAGGGTACTGCTCCACACCCTGCCTTATGCAGGTGGTGGGGGCTGACTCCCCTCAGGAGCATTTTCATGGTTTCTGTGGAGATTCGTATGTTGGGGTAACTACCTGCAATATCCCTTCCCCAAGTGAGGCATACCTGCTCTTAACAGTTACTTTCAGCAATTTCAGCTGGCTTAGGAATTTAATTTCCACCTCTGGCTTCTTGCTGCTAGAGTCCCTCTGCCCCTCAGGTCTGTGGGACATACTCATGCACCCTGCTCTGAAAACTTTGAGAAATGTGGCCTGGTGCCTTTTCTCACCCTCTAGATGCTCAGATGCTCCCATCCAAGAGTCTGAACCTTAACTTTCAGTATGCCTGTTGAAGCTCAGCCTAAAGGCTCCAGGTGAGTGGTGGGCACCCTTTACAACAGAAGGAGCTGACACTGGCATTCTAATAGCTTTTTCAAAAAATTTCTCTTCACAGAATCTTTTCTCTTCCCCACACTTAACTCCTCCTTTGCATCCCTGTTTAGCCCGAGGCATTCAAAAATCAGGAAAGTGATTCTAGCTCATTCCTTTCTAACTGGGCTGCTCTGGCCTGGGACCTCACTCTGGACTGTAGCACCTATTACACTTCCACACCCGTGCCACAGCTTCAATAGGGACATCCTGCTGCAAGTGGCTTTATAAAGGAGGTCACATTTTGCAAAAAATGACATTGCAGAGTATCTGAGAAAGGATTTATTTCCACAGTAAATGTGCTGAGTCCATGGGACAGCCAGATGAGAGAATGTATCTTGATTACTACTTCCCAGCATACATAGAAATCAAGCTGATGGTATTTCTGAATCTGAAGGGTAAAACAACAAAGCCTCTAGAAAGTAACATAGAGGAATGTCCTCATGAATTTAGGATGGACAAAGATTTCTGAAACAGGGTGCCAAAATTACTATTAAAAATGATAAAAGTGAACACATGAAGAAATTATTTTCACTAGAAAACATCAGAAAGATGGTGAAGAAGCAGGCCACACAGAGAGAAAAGATTACTGCAATCTGTAGACTCAAGAAAGGTCTGGTATCCAAAACATATACAGAAGAAGTTAATAAGAAATAGACTATCAATCTAACAGAAAAATGAAAAGATACTGGAACACAAAGTTCACAAGAGGACCCTTGAGCGGCCAAATATCAGTGAAAAGTCATCAGTGAAATGAAATTAAAATTACATGGAGATTACCACCAGAATGTCTCAAATTTAAAACACTGAAAATAGCAAGTGTTGGCAAAAATGTGAAGAGCCCTCCTACAGGGCTGGTGAGAGTATAATCGTTAAGGCAATGTGGAAAAACTGATTGGCAGTGTCCACCAAAGCTGATCCTACATGTACCCACGACCCAGTGATTTCAGCACTAGGCACGTACGCAACCAAAATGCGCACACACACGCACCAAAGATATGAAAAGCATCGTCACAGAAGCATTACTCATACAGCTAAGAACTAGAAGCGAGTCAAACAATGACCAATGGATCAGCTGGATAACTGGGACATTGGATGAACTGCGTGCAATCAGACATGGATAGACAGTATTTTCGTAGCATAGTATGAACAAATGACCTTGTGGTACACACAGCAAATACATTATTTAATTTCATTCCTCAAATTAAGTTTGAAAATAGACAAAAATACTCTCCAGGCCAGAGGTCATAGCAGTGGGAAGAGCAAATGGAGGAGAGGAGGGAGGGTGGGGAGAGCCCAAGGGGCAGAACGGCTGCAGATCATGTCCTATTTTTTAAGCTGAGTAGTGATTACAAAGGCAAATTAAAATTTTTATAATTCATAAAGCTGTTCACTTTGATTTGTGTGTTTTTCTGTATGTATGTTATTCTTCAATAAAAATGATGGGCAATAAAAATCCATGGACCATAAAAGAGTCCTATGTAAAGTTAATAAATAGGCTAGTAAAGGACTTCTCCAATCCAACTTCTGTCCATGAATATTTGTGAAAAACAGCCTCACTGGCATTTAGCTGGACATACGCTAGTACACTATTGATTGCTTCACTCAAGTTGAGTGTTTTTCACTAACATCAGCAAACCTCAGTCTGCCCCTTCCTACAATCCCTTCTCAACACAGCCAGAAGGATCTTTAAAAGACATAAATCATATCAGGTCATTCTCTGCCTGAAACCCATCTGTACCATCCCGCTGCGACAGTATAAAATGCAAACTTCGGGGCTGAGCCCGTGGCGCACTCGGGAGAGTGTGGCGCTGGGAGCGCAGCAGTGCTCCTGCTGCGGGTTCGGATCCTATATAGGGATGACCAGTGCGCTCACAGTGCTCACTGGCTGAGCGTGGTGTGGCCGGTCTCAAAAAGGACAAAATAAAATAAAATAAAAGGCAAACTTCTTTCTGAGCCTCCATCCCTCCTGCACCACCTGGTCACACCCACCTCCCCAGATCCACCTGGCATGTGGCTGCCCTAGACCAGCGCTGCAGGCTAAGCACTTGCCAGCTGCCCTTTTTTAAAAAAGAAAATTTTTACTGAAACAAAATTGATTATACATATTTTGGGGGTTCAACTTTGACATAAATCAAATCAATATTACTAGCATATATGTGGCTACAAATCATAATTATTCTTTATGCCCCTTGTCCAATCTCTCCCCTCCCCCCTCTAATTACCCTAGATTTCTTCTCTCCTTCTGAAAGAATAATGGTTACTCTCTTGATTTGTTGCCTAGATGATCTGTCCAATGCTGGGAGGTGTGATCAGGTCCCCCAATATTATCATAGAGCAGATGCTTCTTCTGTCACTCTGAAATGGGCTTTGTGGAGAGAGACATCCTCTTCTTTTCCATATCTCTGCTGGTGACTCTCCTCGTGTCAATGCACTGCAGTGGCTGGCGGACCATCTGTGTGGTGGTTGTGGCATCTAGCTGCTTTTGCAGCAGCCATGGTTATTGTGGTGGCTGTGGTGGGCAACCCATATGGAGGTGATGTTTTAAGCATATTCCTTGGTGGTGGCAGTGTGCCTAGTTGTGGGAAATGTCTGGTCCTTGGCTCCATACCTTGGTCCCCAGGCAGGCCCTGAGGCACTGGGGCAGTGTGTCTGGTTGTGGGAGGGGGGTCCAGTGTCCAGATCCTTGCCTTGGGTCCCCAGTCGGGGACAGAGTGTCTGGTTGTGGGATGAGGGTCTGGTCCTCTTCCCCATGACTTGGGTCCCCAGGTGGGCCCCAAGGAATTGGCATGGTGTGCCTGGTTGTGGGAGTGGAGTTTGGTTCCCGTCTCCATGCCTCACATCCCCAGGTGGGCTGGTCCAGTCCCCTTCTCCATGCCTCAGGTCCCTAGGCAGGCCCCGAGGTTCTGGCATGGTGTCTCTGGTTGTGGGGGGTATGTGGTTCCCAGCTCAAAGCCTCAGGTCCCTGAGCAGGCCCCCAGGCACTGGCGTGGTGTGCCTAATTGTGGGAGGGGGGATCCTGTCCCCTCCTCCATACCCCAGGTTCCCAGGCAGGTCCTGTGGTGCTGGCTCAGTGTGCCTGGTTGTGGGAGGGGTTTCTGGTCCCTAGCTCCATGCTTTGGGTCCCTGGGTGGGACCTGAGGTTCTGGGGCATTGTGTCTGGTTGTGGGATGGGGGTCTGGTCCCTGGACCCATGCCCCAGGTCCCTGGGTGGGCCCTGAGGTGCTGGCATGGTGTATCTGGTTGTGGGATGGGGGTCCAGTCCATGTCTCCATGCCTTGGGTCCCCAGGAAGGTCCCAAGGAACTGGAGCAGTGTGCCTGGTTGTGGTAGGGGGTTCTGGTCCCCTTCTCCATGCCTCATGTCCCCTTGTAGGCCCCAAGGCACTGGTGGTGTGTCTGGGCTAGAACTAATTTGTTGTCCTTTGCTTACTTCTAACACAGGGGGACTTCCTGTGGGAACCGGTACTTGAGCTGTGTGGTTGAGTTAAATTTCTGCTTTGCTGCTGCTTCCCTAGGGAAGGCTTTTTGTGCCGCTCAGGGTTTAATGGTTGATCTTATAGGTACTTCCGGCTCTCCAGATACTCAGTGCACCTGGGTTGTGTAGAAACTCTGATCTGGGCCTGAGTTTTTTTCATTTAACTGCACCCCATGCAATTCTGCATTCCCGACCAGTCTCCTCTGAGTGGTCCTGCACTGACTGGGGGGCAGATTAGCTGTCCTTGCTGTGTCCCAGTGTTCTTCTGGTGGGCCTGTGCTGGTACCTTGCAATGATTCACCAGCCTCTGAATGTCTCCCCTTTTTCAACTGTTCTGTCTTCTTGCTCCTGCGTGGGTCCACAGGAACCCATTATTGGTCTTCCTGTCCTAGGGGACACCAAGGTCCTCTTCTCCCCTGCTGCCTCCAAGTAACTCCATCTGAAGGGCACAGCTGTGGCTTCTGCCAGCTCCTGCTCCATGTGCTGAGCAGCTCCAGCATTAAAGCAGCCATGGCCCGAAATGCTCAGAGCAGTTATTTCTTTCTCTCATTGTGGTTTCTCTCTCCTTCATGAACTCCTCCAGCCTCTCCTTCTCTTACCCTGAGCTCCAATGGCCCCAGCTTGGCTGATGTTACATTTTTATAGTTGTAAGTTGGTTGATTTGTGGGAGAGAGTGACGCTGGGGACTGTCTATTCCACCATCTTGACTGGAACTCCCAGCTGCCCTCCTGCCCCTTCCTGCACTTGGGATGGACTTTGTCTGGAAGAGCTTCCACAGTGCTTCCCATCCTCCTAATTTTATTTCAAGTATCTGCTTCAATTTCAGCACTGCTGAGAGGCCTTCTTTGACTCTCCTGCCTAGTTCACCCTCCCCATTATTTTATTGCAGTACCAATCACATCCATTGTAGCACTACCATTACCTGTAACAACATTATACATCCATCTATCCATCTGTCCACCCATCCAGCTGACCTGTGCAAGCAGGGGGCATCCTCTGGAGAATTTAAGTTCCCAGACTTGCCCGTGATGTCTATCACAAAGAGAAGACCTAGCACAGTTTGGGGCATGTAACAGCTACTAGGTAAAAACATGTTGAAGAAATAAATGAAATTTATGAAGGCAAGTGACTATTCAGTACATCCCTCTGCTTCATATCTGAGCATTTCATTCTTTTCCTAAACTCCAAAGTGACCCCTTCTTGAAGAGGACATTGCTATTTCCATCCCATGATCTTGTACAGAGTCCTTCCTATGAAGCTCCGCAGTGTGCTGTGTTCTGAGGGTGTGATGACACACAGATGCTGCCCACGTGGTAGTGGGGGATGAGACACAAATAATAATAATCTACGTGTTCTCACTTCTCCCCTCCAAGTCTTCCACAAAACCACCGCTTGGCGAGGCCTCGCAGAACTCCTCATCAAAACATTCAGGTCTCTTCCTCACACCTCACAGCTCCTGTCTCTGCCTCACAGCACAATCTGCACCCATAGTTAGGCTTTTAAAGTATTTTTAAAGAATAAAAGTTGAAAATCAAGTAAAAAATCCTTACCACTCATTTCTTAAAGCATCTTTTGTGAAAGACGTTAAGATTTTGTCTAACACAAAATACTGTAATGATTTCTAAATCATGTGATCATTACTTGGTTTCCTTTTTCTGACCATAAAAGTAAAATGTTACCTTAAATTGATGGAAGCCACTGAAAAATCATGACAGCATATCCACAGAGAAGCCAAGTGACCCTGCTGCCCATAGCTTGGCTATGTTAACAAATGTAAGGCAAATACTCTACAAATCAGCCTTTGCGTTGAGCCCGGGCTTTCTGGGGTCAGGGACTGTATCTCTTTCATTGAATTCCCCATACCTAGTATAGCTTCGGACTCAAAGTAAGACTCGATAAAAATCTGTGACTGTTGGGCTGAGTGAATGAATAACTAATGGAGGGAGAAGAGGCAAGATCTGTTCATTAAACCATAGAGAAGGAAGGTCACCAGGGACGTGCCACCTGGTCACAGTGGCTGAGCTCAGCCTGCAGCAAACCCTCATCATCTCTTGCACAGACTCTGGACATCGAGCCAGATGTACATACTACAGGGAGAATGAGGCCCTGGGCACCCTCTGAGGTCAATGGTAGGAAGAAAGCAGTTCACCCAAAGCCTTGGCGGGAACTGAGAAGAGTGTGTGGGGGTGGGCCTGACTTACACGGGGAGGGTGGCACACAGCCCTCTCAGTCCCTTCTCACCTTAGGAGCGGCTGTGATGTTTCTGAAACCATCTCAGCTCCCACCCTGAGAAAACCAGGCTGTCCGGGCCCCCGCAAGAGTGTATTTGGTGGCAATTACACACAAGGCCTCTTGGTAGATATTCATGGATCTCTCTGAAAACGGGCAGCTCTGCACAGAGTAGGACTTGGTGCCCACTGGTTGTCTCCAGAAGCTCTCCCTGGCTGGAAACCGCATGTGTGTAGTGTGCCCCTGCATGCATGCTGGCTGCAAGCACAGCTACAGTGCATGGAGTGACAGCTTGTGTGGAGCAGTAGCCGTGTTAGGGAGATGAGGACCATGAGAGAAAGAGGCCTGAGGAGGCCAGCCTGAAGGCCAATGGCATGCAGGGAAAAGCTGCGGCCCAGGGGAGTAACCAGGGCCAGCAGAGCTGCCACCACCCAGGGCCCAGGAGGAGACCAGAGAGTGAAACCCGCTATAGAGAATTACGGTCTTCTCGGAATTCTTTCTTTGTTGTTATTCCTTGTTGTTATTTTTTTAAAAAATCAACCAAATCACACACGATCTGTGTAGAAATGAAAGCATGAATTATGGGGAGCAAAAGGTGAAAATCCTCCTTTGCCAGGTCCCATTCCTGATTCCACAGGATTAAAAGCTTGTTAGGGCTGCAGCAACAGCTGCCAGCACTGGGCTGCTGAGGAGCCTCATTAGGGCTGCAGGATGTTAAAGGGACCCCAGCACCACCTCGTCTACTCTCGGCTCTCACAGATGGCAAAACAGAGGCCTGGACAACATAAGATTACATTCCAGCGACGGCAACACACGGAAAGGACCTGGGGCTTCCACCTCATTGTCAGAAAGAAAGTTCTGGGCGCCTGGCCTGTCTGATTGTCTGGACAGCTGTGACCTGAATCCCCTGATAGCAGCAGCAGGGAAGTCTCCTGGATTTCACTCTTGTATTGACCATTATTACCTAATATAAAAAAGATCCTTGAACACATCAAAACACACACACATACACACAGATTTTGTGAAAAACTGTTTACGTCTTTTCCCACTTAGTATCAAGACAGAAACAAATGCAATAGTTAAAAAAAAAAAAAATCCAAAACTTGGAAGTGTAGCTAAGAAAGAAAGGAAGGAAGAAAAAATAAAGAAAAGGTCAATGCAAGCTTGACTGCTCAAACAGAAAATGTAAAAACGTTATTGTCTCTTGTCGGCAAACTTCTTTAATACATTTTTAGAAGGGAGAGACAGAACCTAAACACATATTCCTCAGGAAACATGCCCTTGAGAAACCCACTTATATAGGACACCTAAGTCATCAGACAACTTCACCTGGGGGTCCAGGTGGCTGCAATGACTCACTGCCGCCACCAGCCATGAGTTTGCTCTAGAGACCTGAATGCCAGAAGGGATGTGCCAATGTCGAGACTCCCTTTGTTGACAGTTTGCAATGGGAGGACTGTTCCTCCCTGGACCAATTCCTAGGAAGAGCTACCCGAATCCAAGATAGAAAACAGGGACAATAACAGAAAAAACATACTTGGCCTGCCTCACTATGTCATATCACGATACATGGGAGAGTCTGAAGGCTTCACTTAGATCTCCTGTCAAGCCTATTTTGACTCCTAATCAGAGTGTTGAGGCTGACGGAGCTGGAAATGGCAGGCTGCGGGACAGGGTCACACCACCATGTGCAGCCTGAAGAGCAGGTGCGAGGTCCAGGTGCTTGTTCTCCTCTACTAGACCGCTTTCCCCACCAGGTCTCAGGTCCATCACTCCACCATCTCCAGCACAGGGGCCTGACCAGGCACAATTTCCCACCCTGGTGTCCCCATAGTCTTGGTGGCTCATCCTACCACATCTCCTTCTTATCCCTACCTTTCCCAACCTCCCCACAACAGAGCCTGTAAGCCTGCCTCTACTGTACACATATTCCTGCACATCCTAGGTCTGCTTCTAGGCTCTCCAGTCTCTTCCATTGTGTCTATCCCATATGAGAATACCACATTATTAATTTAAAATATTGGTATCTAACAGATGATCTACCTTCCTTGTTCTTTTTTCCACTGTTGTTTTGGCTCCTAAGACCTTCACTATTCAGTAGGCATCTCAGAATCAATTTGTCAAGTCCCATGTGGAAATTTTGGGGACTTAGATTGTATTTAGGCATTGACTCATGAGTACTGTCACCTCAGTGCACTAAGTCTGGCAATCTAGAATGAGGTTCTCATGAACATTTCTCCTTTATTCTTCAACCTGGTGCCAACTGATTTCAGCTTTGGCCATTCCTACAAAACTATTCTTGCTAAGATCCACAGGACAGCCATGTTTCCAATCCCATGGTGTTTTCATTTTTCATATTATTAGATCTATGTGCAGTGTCCAATGCCTCTGCTGATTCTTTCCTTGAACATTCTCTTCTGTTGCCTCCATAACACCTTGCTCTCCTGTTTTCTTCTACTATGTCTCAGCCGCCCCTTCTCAATCCTCTTTGCTGGTCCTTCCATGGCTAGCTGAGGTGTAAACTGCACCTTCCTGAGAACTCCACTCTGAGCTTATGCTTCCTCTGTAGATGAAGCCGTCAGCACCCATGTCTTTAAATACATCCAACAATTCCTAGATTTTTACTTCCATCCCTGACTCTCTCCCGAGCTTTACCTCAGTCTTGTCGATCTGACTATCCATGTGACATCTCCACTTCGGATACTTCAGAGTACCGTCAAACATAACAAGACTAAATTCATGTCCTGCTCTCCTCAATAAGTAGGCCTCCACTCCAAGTTTCCTGATTTTAGTACAGTTCTTCATTCACTCAATTGATCAATCTGGTATCCTGGAAGTTGTTCTTAATCTGTCTTCTCCTTTCCTAACCCATCAGTACCTCAAAGACAGGATTTCTACCTTCAAAATAGCATCAAGTCTACAAATGCTCCTTGACTTCCAATGGGGTTATGTCCTGATAAAGCCACCATATGTCGAAAGTACCATAAATCAAAGATGCATTTAATACACCTAACCTACCGAACATCATAGCTTCATCTAGCCTCCCTTAAACATGCTCAGAGCACGTACACTAGCCTACGGTTGGGCAGCATCATTCTAATATGAAGCCTATTTTACAGTAAAGTGTTGAATATTTCATGTGTTCATTGAATGCACAGCACTGCACAGTACAGTATCAGTTGTTTACCCTCCCGATCACGTGGCTGTCTGGGGGCTGCCCAGCAACATGAGAGAGTATTGCAGTGCATACCGCTAGCCTGGGAAAAGAGCAAAATAAAAAATTTGATGTCTGGTTTCTGCTGGATGCATATCGCTTTTGCACCATCATGAAGTTGAACTATTGTAAGCTGGAGACCATCTGTGCTCACTTCTCCTCACGTTCATTCTACTTGTCTGCCCCAATACCCAGCTTGGAGCAGCAGAGACGACTCCTCCCTTCTATTCTTCATCCCCACCCCAATCCATTCTCCACCTAGGATCCTACCTGGCCTCAATTGGATCACGCCCTTCCCTCATCTTAAATTCTAAAGTGGCTTCCCACTACATAAAGTGGCTTCCCACTACAAAGAGCTCCTTTCCATGACCCAGGAAGCACAAGTGATCTAGCCCTGCCCCACTCCCCTTCCCTTTCCACACCCCTTCCCTCACTCACTGTGCTCTGCTGCACGGACTTTCTTCTCTCAACAATCCCAGGATTCTTCCTCCTTGGCCTGGAATCTTTCCTTCATGGACTCACACACATCCTTCAGGTCCTATGTCACTTGCTGAGAGGCTTTGCCTGGTTAAATTATCTAAACTAAGTTCCACCTAAGGGGATTAATGAGTAATTGGTTAATGGACACAAAGAATGGTTACATTTTGTAATGATGAATATGCTAATGATCCTGATTTGATCATTTCATATTGTACTCAAGTAATGACAGTCAACTCTGTACCCCACGAATATGTATAATCAATTATGTTTCAATAATTTAAAAAAAAGACTAAATAAATATTCCCACCTGTATTTTCTCATAGAACCCACTTTTTTCCTTTACTGTGCTTCACATCAACTGCAATTGTGTGCAAGTGTGTGTTAACAGCTTTAGCCTTCATTACACAATGATCTCCAGGTAGAGATAGGCCACGTCTGTTATTCTCCTCTAGAGATTCAGCAGTTGGCACAATGCCCAGCACACAGACACCTAGAGAGTGCCAACTAATCACAAATACATGCATCTGTTTACTGAATGCCCCATGGACCAGCAACACTAGCATGGACTGTGAGGCCTGGTCTGTGTCACACCTCTGACACCAACTGTAGTGAGAAAGAAGAGAAAACTGCATGACGAGGTAAATGCCTGGCACATGGCAGGCAACGGGCTATGGCCACAATCAGTTGTGCTTCCAGAGAAAGTTGAATTTAAAGTAGAAAAGAAGGTGGTTACTGAATGTGCTCTTTAGTTGTTTTTCTTTTTAAAGTTAAAACAACACAACAGATCGGATACCTAGTTTACCTTCAAGGTCATTACCTATGGCACCTGGGGAAAAAAGCACAGCTAAACTTAGGTCATATTTCCATCCTCCACTTTCAGACTTTAACCCCCTGCTTCCTGTAGCCTTAATCCAATCTCACTCACATTCCTGGCAGAACTCGTTCATATGCCTCCTGAAGTCATCTGCACCTTTCCATGGACATAGCTTGTACCCTCCCCAGAACACAAGGCCTCCCCCAAAGCACAGCTCCAGTTACTCCCTCGTCACTGTCAGGTCTGCCAGCCTTACTGTGCACACGTGCACTGTCACTCCTTCCCTCTGCACGCTGCCCAGCCTGTGCCATTTTTCTTCCACCCTATTCTCCCACAGGTCTCAGGAATGCTTTAGTTTTCCTTCCCTATCCCAGGATACTAATGGTCTCTGTGTGGACTGAATGTTTGTGTCCCCCAAAATTCATATCTTGAAATCCTAAACCCCAAGGCAATTGTATTAGGAGGCAGGGCTTTAGGGAGGTGATTAGGTCGTGAGGGAGGAACCCTTGCAAATAAGATTAGCGCCCTTATGAGAAGGAACAGAAGAGAGCTTGCTTCTTTTCTCTCTCTCCCCACAACACACAGTGAGAAGGCAGCTGTTTGCAAACCAGAAAGAGGGCCCTCACCAGACCCTGACCATTCTGGCACCCTAATCTCAGACTTCCCAGCACTCAGTACCATGAGACATAAATTTCTGTTCTTTAAGCCTTCCAGTCGCTGACATTGTTACAGCAGCTCACACTGATTGAGACAACCCCCCCGTACTTAAAGCTCTTGCCTTCCATTATGTCATTTTACTCTTTTCTTCTCCCTGGCCCCTTCTTCCACCACCTTTAATGCCAGCTCTCTTCCTTATCCAACTGCCTTCCTGTGGACCTCTGTCCTGCCTTGATTGACAGAGTTCATGTGTCCTCTTCCAAGGCTTCACCTACCTCCTATCTGTTTACCTCTGAAATGTCTACCTTTCAGCAAGCCTCTCAATTCAAACTCAGTTTGTCGTTCAGTTGTCTATTGGAGAATTTTATTTCCTGGAGTACACACAACAGCAACCACACCAGATGATTTGGGGTCGTTTGGCTCCTACAAAGGGGTAGTAAGGATGGGCTTGGGTGGAGATAGCCTAGGTTAAATCCCAATGATGCTCTTTCTTAACTGTGTGACTGTGGGCAGGACACTTAGGCTTTCTAAAGCTTTGTATCCTTGCTTCCAACATGGGGGTAATCACAAGATTGCTGTCATCACTCAGAGCACTGAGCCTGTGGTCGATGCAGAGTGAGCCTCACAGGGCCTATGGGGAGGTCAGTGATGGAGGTGATGAAGGAGGGACAAAGAGGACCACAGAGAGTTGAGGCTCAGACATGAGGTGTTTTCTCCCTGGAGAAGAATTTATTAGCACCTTGGTCAAGTTGCCAAAATGTCAAAGAAAAAAACCTGCAAAACATAAATATAAAATCTACTTAGGACTGGGTCCAAGGTCGCCTTCCCCCCCCAACAGTTGAAATAATCGACTGGGTTTCAGTGGGCATGTGGCTCCAAATTACTGGGATAATGCACTAGTGGCATAAATTGGTGAGCCACAACAGTTCAATTCCCAGAAATTGGTTTTATCAGTTTTGATATCATTACTATTTGATGTTTTAGTCAAATGGAGTTGGATCATGTATGTTTTATCCTTCTCTAAAGAAAGACCCTTTATAATTCCTACAGAATTTTTCCACATTCAGAAGCTGAAAGTATTTTCCGATTTTGCTTTCTCAAAGAGTAAGATAAACACAGAGATGTTTACAGAGCTTTATTCATAACTTCCAAAACTTGGAAGCAAACAACATGTCCTTCAGAAGATGAGTAGATAAATAAACTGAGGTACATCCAGACGGTGAGATGTTATGTGTGCTATCAAGCCATGAAAAGACATGGGGAAACCTTTCACACACACTGCTCCATGGAAGAAGCCAGGGTGAGGAGGCTGCATACCGTGTGATTCCAATCACATGACGTTCTGGACAAGGCAGAACTGCGGAGACAATACAGACATCAGCGGTTGTCAGAGATTAGAGGAAGCGAGGGGTGAAGAGATGGAGCACAGGGGATGTTTAGGCAGTGAAATGACTCTGTATGATACTGTAATGGTGGATATATGTCATGATGCATTTGTCCAAACCCACAGAATGTACATCAAGAGTGAACCCGAATGTAAACTATGGACTTTGGGTAATAATGTGTAAAAGCAGGTTCATCAATTATAATAAATGTACCACTGTAGTACGGGATGTTGATACTGGGAGAAATTCTGCATGTGTGGGTCAGGGGGTATGTGGCTGGAATGTCCCCGCAAGCTCACATTGGAACTCAACCCCCAATATGGTGGTGGAAGGTGGGACCTTTAAGAGGTTATTGGATCACAAAGACTATGCCCTTGTGAATGAATTGATCCACTCACAGAGTAGTAGGTTCATGGTTTCATGGGCTGCATGGGTATGATTCTGATGGCTTTATAAGGACAGCAAGTGAGCAGGTAAGCTCTCTTGCTCTTGACATTCTCACCAAGTGATGTTCTGTGTTACCATGGGACTCTGTACAGAGTGACCACCAAGGAGAAGGCCCTCACCAGACGTGTTCCCTGAACCTTGGACTTCCCAGCCCCCCAAATTTTATTTATTTATTTTTAAAATAAATAATTTTATTTTTAATTTTTATTGAATCATAATTGATTATACATATTTTGGGGGTTCAACATATGTTGATCAAATCAATATTACTAGCATACATATTGTTACAAATTGTACTTATTCTTTATGCCCCTTGTCCAATCTCTCCCTATCCCCCTCTCGCTCCTCACTCCCACTTCTGATAAACCTAGATTTCTTCTCTCCTTCTATTTTTTTTTTTTGTTAAATTTTTATTTTGTCAATATACACTGTATATGATT
The DNA here is from genome assembly GCF_000696425.1 of Galeopterus variegatus. Classification (NCBI taxonomy): domain Eukaryota; kingdom Metazoa; phylum Chordata; class Mammalia; order Dermoptera; family Cynocephalidae; genus Galeopterus; species Galeopterus variegatus. Next base: position 305,463 of record NW_007727378.1, on the reverse strand, counting down.
ATTATGGCCCATCACCGACACCTCCCTCCCTCCTCCCTCTCTCCCCTCCCCCCCAAGAATGTCCTTTCCGTTTGCTTGTTGTAACAACTTCATGAAAGTATAGTTGTTATATCTTCTTCCCCACCCCCACCCCCAGGGTTTTTTTTCTGTGTGTGTATGTGGGTGAATTAATTTGTTTTTGTTTTTTTTTTTTTAGCTCCCACCAATGAGTGAGAACATGTGGAATTTCTTT
>NW_007727378.1:295571-300638 GCF_000696425.1 Galeopterus variegatus | reverse complement strand
GCTCACAGGATCGCGCTGTCTCCTGGCACGGCCGCTCAGACCCGTCGCCATCTTCCTTCCTCTTCTTCTCTCCTTCTGAAAGAGTAATGGTTGCTCTCTTGATTTGTTGCCTAGATGATCTGTCCAATGCTGAGAGGTGTGTTCAGGTCCCCCAATATTATTGTAGAGCAGGTGCTTCTACTGCCACTCTGGAATGGGCTTTGTGGAGAGAGACATCCTCTTCTTCTCTTTGATCTCTACTGGTGACTCTCCTTGTGTCAATGCACTCCAGTGGCTGGTGGACTATCTGTGTGGTGGTTGTTGTGTCTAGCCACTTTCACAGCAGCCATGGTTATTATAGTGGCTGTGGTGGGCCACGCACATGGAGGTGATGTTTTTGGCATGCTCCTTGGTGCTGGCAGTGTGCCTGGTTGTATGGAGGGGATCTGGTCCCCGGATCCATACCTCAGGTCCCTGAGTGGGCCCCAAGGTGCTGGCAGTGTGCCTGGTTGTAGGAGGGAGGGGTCAGTCCCCAGCTCCATACCTCAGATCCCTGGGTGCCAGCTTCCCAAATTTTAAAAATGCATTTATTTTACTTATAAATTATCCAGTTTCAGGTATTCTGTTGTAAGCAACTGAAAATGGACTAATACAATGGGAAATTTCTTTTTAAAGCAAAATAAGCTTGTGGTTGTTTCTTTACCTGGAACTCTCACACAAGCAAACCAAAACTTAACTTAGAGGCATTCCTTGAAACTGATTAATTTTGAATAGAGCTTCAGCCAGTCACTGATAGCCAAGTACCCAATTGGTTACATAACTAGGGACCTCCTACTGAACGTACCCAAGTAAGGCAGACACCTAACTGCAGCCAATCAAGCAATTTCTTTACTTTGCTTCCATGTTCAGACTGTAAAAGCCCACTGTCCACACTGCTAGAGCAGTGTTCTCTGAACATCCTCCAATTTTGAGGGCTGCTTGATTCATGAATCATTTTTCACTCAAATAAACTGTTAAATTTATTTTGTCTAAAGTTTTTCTTTTAACACTCTGTACTTTCCACTCAATTTGCTGTGAACCTAAAACTGCTCTAAAAAATAACCTATTAAAAAAAGAATAAAACACGAAATTATCTCCAATGAAAAAATAAGTACATAATCACACAAACACAGACATTTCCCTTCAGTGACACTTCTTGAACATGCCCTAGTCCTTCGGGGAGTGAAATGCCAGACAGGAAGAAGCAGGAAACACAGGTGGGTGGAGCTCTCTTCTCTGTCTCCCCTGGAATTTCTCCTTTGATATTAAAATCGTGTCTAAAAACAGACTAATCATCTCCTCAGTCTCCTCCTCATTCTATGGCCCAGTTTCCTATGCCCATTGTCTTTACTCAGTCGCTCAAACAGAAAGAACACCCGGAGTCAGTGGAGACTTTCAAACAGCAATAACCGCAGATACGTTCTACAGTTGTAAGAGAAGGTGCTTTTGACTGGTGCACATGCGCAGAGCTGGTATGTATCTACTCTGCACCGCTCAGCTGCAGACAACTGACAGCGAAACGAGGGTCCGAGACATGCCTGGTCTGGCCCCCCGGGGAAGTCAGGGTTAAAAGAGTACACTCTGCGTCCTCGTCAACTGTGCTTTTAATTATGCCATGCTCCATACTTATATCAGGGAGGGGCGCATTTAGTTGCATAACTTCAGCTTAATGAGCCACTGAAACATACAATTCATGTTAGAAAGCTGTTCATAACATATGGCTAAATTAACCAAAAAGCTGGTTTTTGGAGAAGTCCATTCTAGTTGCCTGGAAAATTCACTGTGGGTTCCATCTGGAGCATATGAAAGAAGCATGCACGTCTCAAGCTTATTTCATAAAGAAGGCTCTACCAATCGCATCATGCTACCTCATAAAATACTGTGGGAAAGTGCTGTATTAATGACTCTGGATTTAGTCCCATGGCTGACTTTTGTCATTCCACTCCCGACCTCTAAATATTTCCCCCATGCTTTTGCTCACAGAATACTTTCTTCACTTTGTCTGCTTCCTCCAGGAAGCCCACCCCAGCTGCCTAGACCAGGTCAGCCCTCCTACCTCCTAACCTGAGTGTGCCCTCAGCTCCATTTAGGAGCAGAGATCATGTCTGTCTTGTTTGCCACCATTTCTCCAATGCACGGCACAGGGCCATAATAAATGGTCCACAAACATCTGCTGAATAAATGAAATCACAGCTGAAACTGTCGCGTTGGAGTTAACTCCAAAACAGGATGGTGTCTGAGGGTTCTCAAACAGCAAGTCTGGCAGAAAAAGAACTCAGAATTCAAGTCTCAGCCATAGGCAGAGGAAATAAAATCAGAAGTCCAGAGAAAGATGAGACAGCAGCTGGCCATGCAGGCCCTAGTTCAGAGAGCACCTGAGAGCCACGGAGTGGGGAGACAGGACAGAGTGGAGGAGTGGATTCAATTTCAGCAGGGAAGAGAATGCTACCAAGATGAAAGTTCTCTCAAACGAATGCAAAACTGGAATGCAATGTCAATCAGTTTCAGTGTTGTATTTTGGGGAATTGGATACAGTTTTTTTTTTTTTTTAAGTATAAAGGAAAGAGCTGATAAGAATAGTAGTAATACTAATAAAAGCAGTGTTCATACTTGTGGTATGTGGTATGTGCACTAGGTGAGGGTATGAAAATTAAAAAAAAAATCGGCTACAACTTGAAAATTATGGAAGCTGAGTACATGGGTTTTAGTATATTATTCTGTGTACATTCACAGATGTTTAATATTTTCCATATCTAAATAGTTAAAATGCAAGTAAAATAAATAATGCAATTTAAAATGCAAGTAAAATAAAATAAAGTCAGCGGCCAACAAAAAGGAGGCATTGTTCTAAGCTCTTTAGATCCATTAACACATTTCTAAGAGCAGACAAGAAGACCATAGGACAGAATAACAGTAAGTGGAGTTTGCTTCACCATAAATCTGTGCCAATCAACGTACTGTGAGACTGATGTATGCGTGTTCAAGGTGGCCCTTCAGTCCTGGGGAAAAGTCGTTCATTTAAAAAATGGGGCTGGCAGAAAACAAACTTACATGTCCCACCCCCAAACACACAAATTCCAGATAAATTAAAGATTTAAATGTAAAATATTAGCTGTAAACATATTACAAGAAAATGTATTTGAATATTTGTATGACTTTGACATAAGGAAGACCTCCTTAATCAATGCAAGATATGTAGAAATCATAAAGAAAATAACAGAAATATTTAATCAGATTAAGTTTTTTAATGTTTATAGCAAAAAAAAAAAAACAGTGTAAAAAGATATTAACAGATGTAGAAAAATGGCTGCAATACATATGCAGGTGGAGCTCTGACAGCCCCCAAACAAAGAGCTGCTGTAAACTGTTAAGATAAAGGCAAACTATTCAACAGAAATGCAGGCAAAAGAGATGAACAGGCAATTTACAGAAAAGGAAATCCAGACAGCAAGTAATGCATAAAAGAGTTGTTCAATCGGAGCAGTAATCATGAAAAACAATGCAAATTGCTAATGCATTGTCATCTTCACACAGATTGGCAAAAAACCTAGGAAGAACATCCAAGGTTGGAAGTACTGTAGTGAACCCTTGCATTTTTGGTGGGGATGTGAATTTCTATATCCTTTTGGAAAGCAATCTGGAAACATCAATTCAAATTCAAAATATAAGAACATGTTAACTCAGTGGTCCCATTTGGGGAAATAGATCCTACAGAAATAAGAGGAGTAGTAATTAGAAAGTGTTCAATGATGTCTAATGAAGAATTTTTAAAGTGACAGAGAGTGGGGAAAATCAGAATGCTTCTCAATGAGGAATAATTGGATAAACCAAATGTGTTCATATGGGACTATATTACACAGTGTTTAAGAAATAAATTAGACTCGATTTGCTGATGTAGAAGGACACCCATGCTCTATAATTTAGTGAGGAAGAGAAGTTTTAGATTAATCATAGACATTTGGTTGTCAAAACAAGTACATGTTTATAATAAGCACATATTTATGTTCATATTTATAAGTGCATAAGCACAGGTATAGCTGGCAATTTGTATATAATATCTACTAGCTCAAAGAAGTATAAATTGGGTGGAATTATTAACATTTTTAAACTTCTTTCCATTGTTTCTTTAGCTATATACAAACTTCATTATTTTTGTGATAAAAATAAATTGAGAGAGCTTTTGTAAAGGTGACAGCGTGCCAGGGAAACCAAGTGAAAGGAGAATTTCAAGGGGGGACAATTAGTTAGGTATGAGCCACTAAAGACTGAGCTGCAGCAGACCATGGCGAGCCAGGCATGTGGGGGACAGGAGCGAAGGAAGTGGGGAGCACTAGGGGTTGGCAGTGAATGATGAAGACCCCACAGGGCAGAGGGTGCCAGTGGAGCCACTGTCTTCCGGCTGTGTAACTAGAAACCTAAGCATAAAGAGGAGAGGTGAAGAATTTGGTTGAGGATAGAACTGAGTTCTCATCAAGACAGAATGGAAGGGAGGAGGAACAGCAGGCCCTGCCCTCCCCACCTGACCAGCCAGGGAGGACCAGGGGCCAGAGCTGCTGCCTGCATCCTCCTGGGAGCAGTCCTCACAGTTGCAGAGGGTCCTAGAGGCATTCTGATAGAGCAGGACCGTGATCCCTAAATTCAGCAATCTGGGAGGATTATCCGCTACAACAGCTTTCCCTGGAGAAAATGACCAGCAACTAATCAAAGTCTCGAGTTATTTTTGCATGTTTAATTTCTATAGCAACGTGAAAATAGACACCCAGTATATAGCTTTCAAACAACTACAAAAGGGCCGGCCCGGTGGTGCACTGGATAGTGCGCCGCTTGGGAAGCGCAGCGGCGCTCCCGCCGAGGGTTCGGATCCCACATACAGACCGGCCGCTCACTGGCTGAGCGAGGTGCGGGGGCAACACCGAGGGTTGCGATCCCGTTGCCGGTCCCGGTCCGGTACGGGCGCGACACTGAGGGTTGCGATCCGTTGCCGGTCACAAAAAAAAGAGACAAAAAGGAAAAAAAAAAAAAAAAAAAAAAAAAAAAAAAAAAAAAAAA
>NW_007727378.1:274208-295226 GCF_000696425.1 Galeopterus variegatus | reverse complement strand
AAAAAAAAAAAAAAAAAAAAGAAAAAAAAAAAAAAAAAAAAACAACTACAAAAGAAAAAAATGCAATCCTCATATTTGTTCACTGATGTCTTCTGAAGGCCTACTAGGGGCCAGGCCCTGTTGGGGACATGTGCCATGTATCATTGAACAGACGGCATAAATCCCTCCTGGGGCTTTTTTTCTAACAGTGTGGCAGACAGATGACCAACAAATGACACCACAATTAGTGCTCTGCATGGGATATTAGAAGGTGACTCACTGCTAAGGTGAAGAGAGAACAGAAAGGGTAAAGGAGAGGAGGAGGACCAAGGCGGGTCTTAGGACATGTTAGACAGGATGGCCACCGAAAAAATGGCTCTGGAACAAGGACGTGGAGCAGGTGAGCCCGTGAGATGGGTGCATGGCAGGCAAGGGCGTGTGGGCAGAGCCCCGAGGCTGGAGGAACTGCAGGTGGGCGCGCGTGTCCGGGCTGCAAGGAGCTGAGGTGGGGTCAGCACGGAGGCCCGCGGGTCCCCAGAAGCTGCACGATGTACTCAGCATCCCCCGTGTGGAGCCAGGAGTCGCAGCAGGCTTTGGAGCCAGGCTGACACGATGGCGCTCCCTCGTAAGAGGCGCGCTTTGGCAGCAGCTCAGTGAGCAGATGGCGGAGGGGCGGAGGGGAGTGGGAGGAAGGAGAGGAGGAGGAGATGAGTCAGGAGGCCACTGCCTGATCCAGAGGAAGCAAGAGGGGGTCTGGCGGGATGGAAGCCCGGGGGGAGGGCGGGAGGGGGAGAGATGTGCGAAGTGGCTGGATTCTTGACGTATTTTGGAAAATTGATTTTAAAAAGAATCCAAAAGAAGGCAATAAACAAAGGGGCGGGGGGGGGGGGGGGGAGAAGATGTGAAACAAACAGAAAGTACAAGAGGAGATGGGTGGATGTAAACCTCAATATGCCACTAATTAAATTAAATGTAAAGAGACCAGATGCTCCAGTTAAAAGCAATAAATTGGCAGACTGAATACAAAATTCAACTGTGTAAGCTGTTTATAAAAGACATCTAAAATATGAAGATACAGAAAATAAAATTTAAAGGGTAGATAAGAAATACACTATGTACATGGTAACTTTATTTTGTCATCATTGCCATTCCTTTATTACCTTATTCCAAAAAATTGTAAATCATATTATAATTAATTAGATGCATACAGTTATTTTGTATAAGGAAGAGACTACTGAGTCATAGTCAATGAATGGTCAGGTAAATATCTAAATTGCTAACAATTAAATACAAGAGAGTTAGATAGTATAATTAATTAAAAATAATAAGCTTACCATAATGGCCTAGCAACAGAGACCTGATTAGGTTACAGATGCCTTGGAATATTAATCAAGAAAATAATTATTAGTCTTTCTGAACTTACTTGGATATTGACTAGAAGGTTAAGACAACAAACTTTGAAGACATCTTCTGTCTTCATGGTCCAAAATGTCATTTGTCACATTTAAATTGCTCCCTAACCATTGCATCCTTAATATCTCTGTACAGAAAAAGCAACCATTTTTTTCCTGTTTCCAATGACCACAACTATGGATGTAATTTGTAGTAAGAGCAATTTAGGTTTGATAAAAGGAAGAACTTCATGAATGTGAAAGAACTTCATGAATTTGACAATTAAGAAATGAGACTGTAGAATTCCCTTTTATTGGCATATTAAAGAATAGGATGATTATTCTAGAACATAGTGGATGGCTCTTTGATACTAACCATTTATTAATAAAATGATAATATTAGTAACAATGATAATGACAATATCAGGGGAAAATGTTGTATGCAAAGGTTAAATAATTATAAAAACCTAGGGGGAAAAAATAAGTATTCTATAAAAGTGTCATAAAAGACTATTAATATAACACTTATAAAGAAGATCCAAAACATTTTTAACAGGGACTAGCTCTATAAGCATGTGAATTTAGAGGAAAAAACAAGGCAGTAATTAACAAGGATCATAAATGCCTTGTTAGAGAAAAGCATGGTGAATCAATCAGAGTTAGCGTACTGACTAATATGTTGTCTTTTAATTGGTTTCTCCATTATTGGCCTTTCAAGGTTAATTTTGTGTCTGTGTTTTTCTTTTTAATTTTAATAACATTTTTACTTAACCCAATATATTCAGAATACCATCATTTTAACATGGAATCAATATAAAAATTGTAAATTATAACTTAACAGAAAATTGGTGTAGTTATATTAATATCAGACAGAGTAAACCTTCAGGTTAAAAAGAATTTACTAGTGATAAATAGAATTTTTTCATAATGATAAAATCAGATAATTTAAGAGTAGGACACAGAAGATTTGAACATACTTCACAGACTTTACCTACAGGACTTGCAGGATTATACTTCCAAGAACTACAGAATACATAATGCTTTTAGTATACATGGAACATTTACAAAATATTGGTCATATTCTGGGACACAAAGTGCATCGCCCAAAAATTCAAAACATATAGAATCATACATATCATGTTCTCTGATTATACTACAATTAGAAAGATAGCTAGCTGGGCCGGCCCGGTGGCGCATTGGAGAGTGCGCCACCTGGGAGCGTGGTGGCGCTCCCGCCGAGGGTTTGGATCCCATGTGGAGACCAGTTCCCGCTCACTGGTTGAGCGCGGTGTGGGCGCAACACCGAGGGTTGCGATCCCGTTGCCGGTCCCCGGTGCGGGCGTGACACCGAGGGTTGCGATCCTGTTACCGGTCAGTAAAAAAGACAAAAAGGAAAAGGAAAAAAAAAAATAAAAAAAAGAAAGATAGCTAGCAAATCCCCATATGGTTAGAAGATTTAACATATACTTCTAAATAACCTATAGGATTTGGTTCAAAGCAAAGGAGGTTGTGGTAGCAGGAAAGGACACTGAAAAAACAAGGTTGGCCACAACTCGTTAATTACAGAAGATGGGTAATGGGCACATAGGGATTCATTATATTATTCTGTATATATTTAAAAATATTTAATATTTTCCATAGGTAAATGTTCAAAAATGTAAGTAAAATAAAGCAGGAAAAAAACCCCCAAACACCATGAAAAATAAAATACAATAAATAACTCAATAGTGAAAGAAGAAATCACAGTGGAAATAAAATATTTTGAACTAAATCATAAAAAAATATTTCATATCCAAATTTGTGGGATGAAATAAAAGCAATAGGTAGAGAAAGTTTTATTGCATTTAATGTATATAAATAAGAAGGACCCAAAATTTATGAGTCAGGTATCCATTTCAAAAGTTAGAAAAAAATAGCAAGATAAACACAAAGAAATTAGAAGGAACACAACAATAAAGATCATAAATAAATAAAACAAAAAGGAAACATATTATAGATAAAATCAACAAAATCAACCAATAGTTGTATGAAGAAAATAATACTATTGACAACCTCTAATAATAACATTATGCAAATAGTTAACAAATATGAATGAAATTGACAAATTTCTAGAAAAATAAACCCTACCAAAAAATTGACTTAAAACAATAGAAAACCTGAGTAGTCCTATAACCATTAAATAAATTAATCAACAGATAGTTGTAAATATTTTTCTTTTTCTACCAAATGACCTCCAGGTGCTAATGGTACCCTCAACAAATGAAGAAATAATTAAGTTTTACAATCTAATCCAAGGTAGAGAATAACTAATGTTATGAAGTTAGCACATATCCTTGGCATTAAATGTGACAATGGATAGTAGGAGGGAAAAAGTACATTATAGGGTAATCTCATTCATAATAGTTTATTATATATACTTATTATGTAATATGACAAATTTGGGTTTATCATGGGAATGCAAGGGTGGTTTAACATATAAACTTTGTCACATCAATAGATTAAAGAAGAAAAATAAATCAAATATTTGTATTTAGATACATACTTGCATTAAAAACTTGACATTCATTTAAGATTTTATTTGGTTCCTTAAAAAAAATAGCACAAACATTATTCATATTTGTAAAACATCAAAGACTTTTCCTACAATGGTAGGAACTAGATCTAAACATATAAACTAGATAGATAGATAACTAGGTAAATAGAACTAGATCTAAACATATACGTAACTAAATTAAATGCTAATGGACAAACTGTAGAATAGTTTTTCTACATTGCACATAGAGCATTCATTTAAATTGAACATCAGAGATTCTTATACTATATAAAAAAGCAAGACTCAACTATATGCTATCTACAAGAGACACACTTAAGAAATAAAGATACAGGTAGCTTAAAAGCAAAAGGATGAAAATATATATACCATGAAAATCATGAGCATAAGAAAGCTGGAAAGGAGGTATTCATTGCACTCAAAAGGAAGGAAGTGTTAAAAGAGTATTGGCTCAAATCCAAAGGACAGGGAGCTAGGTTGAAGGAATTCCCCACCAGCCAAATCTGGGGCAATCTGAACATCAAAATAATGTTAGTAATGGAATATAACCCACTGGATAAATAAGACCCACAAATCAATATAAATGGATGAATAAATAAATGAAGAAAAAGGTAAAGCTCTCCTACACAGAAGCATGCCGATACAGGAGGAGGGAAAGAGTTAGAAGTTCATCAGTGGTGCTAGAACTAGTAGATACAAGTTTGATGAGAGCAATCCTATAATTACAAAGGGAAATAATTTTATCATTACTGTAATTTATAATTTTATAGGGGAGAAACTAAGCTATACTTCGTTACCCGAGAAATCAAAGTTAATGTCACCAGTAAGGGGACAAATGAACATTATATGTGTTTTTGATACAATGAGCTAGGAGGGACATAGCATCACTTCTGTTGTATTATTGAGAAAAATGCATAACTTACTTTTATAACTAAGAAACCTCAGAAAAATCAATTTGGACACATTCCACAAATTAACTAGTCCACACTCTTGAAAAATATTAAAATCAAAAAAGACAGAAAAGTTTAGGACCTGCTCCTGGTTAAAAGAGACTAAAGAGACACAACAATTAAGTGCAACCTAAGATCCTGGATTGAACCCTGGACCAGAAAAATAATAGTTATAATGAACATCATTGGGAAAATTGATAAAATTTAATATGGCTATGGGTTAGATAATAGGATTGTATCAGTGTTAAATTTCCTGATTTTGATAATTATATGGTGGTTATGTAAGAAAATGTCCTGTTTTTTTATGAAGTACACACTGAAATTTTTCATGGTAAAGTGACATGGTGTCTCTAACAGTCTCAAATGGTTCAGAATAAAAAAAAACACCATGATAGATATGTACACATACACGTAAATGTATAATCATATACATGTGTACCTACTTATAAATATGCAGAAACACACCTCACATATATATGATATGATAAGATATGATAGAGCAAGAAGTACAAATGAGTTAAAATGTATAGTACTGCAATTGGTTAACACGGGTAAAATATATGCAGAGTTCCTTGTACTATTTTCTTGCAGCTTTTCTATACCTGTGGGAGTGTATCAAAATAAAAATCAGAAAAAGGCTAATTGTGCTGTTAAGTTAGGACTACCATGGAAAACCATTTGGCAGTATCTACCAAAGCTGAACTTACAAATACCCTATGAACCAGCAATTCCTCTCCCAGATTTACTCAATGAAAACACGTAGATATAGTCATTAAAAACATGCCTAAGAATATTCTTAGCAACATTATAATAGCAGGGTATTCTTTTGCATTCATATATCACAATTTTTTAATGCATTCCACTCGTGATAGACATTTGGATTGCTTTCAGTGGGGACTATTACAAGTAGTATGAAAAGGTGCTAAACTTGATTAATTATCAGGGAAAACAGATACTTAAACATCTACCATATAAGCACAAACTGTAAAGTCTGTTTAAATCAAGTTTTGATGAGCATATGGAGTAAAGAGATCTCTCATACACTGCTGGTGGAAGTATAAATTGGCACACCCACCTTAGAAAACAATTTGGCATTACTATTAAATTTAAGACAAGTCTACCCTATGAGCCAGCAATGGCAGGAGTGTTATATTTCCCTAGAAAAATTCATGCACATGTACAGTAGGGGAGAAGTTCTGGAAGGCTTGTGGCAGCTTTATGAAAGCCCCAAACTCCAAAAAATCCAAATGCCTTATCCAGTAGAGTGCATTTAAAAAGTGGCATATTCATACACCAGAATATTATTTGTTGTTGGTTTTTTTTTTTTTTTTTTCTTTCCCTTTTTCGTGACCGGTAAGGGAATCACAACCCTTGGTGCGGTGTTACCCACACCGCGCTCAGCCAGTGAGCGCACTGGCCATTCCTATATAGGATCTGAACCCGCGGCGGGGGCGTCGCTGCGCTCCCAGTGCCACACTCTCCCGAGTGTGCCACGGGGTCGGCCCATACACCAAAATATTATAAAAGCAATGAAGATAAAAGAACTCCAAGTCCCCACAATAATGTAGACAAATTTCATAACATATGTTGAACAGAAGACAGAAAGACACAAAAGAGTATATGATTCCATTTATATAAAGTTGAAGACACCTAACGCTAAAGTATGATGTGTCGGGATACATGCAAAATGGGACAACTACAACAAAAAGCTAGGAATCATTTCATAAAAGCTGGGATAATGGTTACCTCAAGCAAGACAGGGGTTTGATCAGGGATGGGTACACAGGGGCCAGCTGGGATGCTGTGTCTGAGTAGGGCAGCAGCTTCTCAAACTTTTTGGTCTTTTTGGACCCCTTTACACTCTAAAAATAATTGAAGGCCACAAATAGCTTTTGTTTATGTGAATTACACCTATTAACACTTAGCAGATTAAAACCTAAAACAAATTTAACAATATTTATTTTAAGTTTATTTAAAAATACAATGTTTCTGTAATTGGCCACAATAATCAACCCGCATTGTATATTGACAAAAAAAAAGGTTCCAATTTCTCTACATCCCTGCGAACACATTTTTTTTTTCTGATAAGACCTGCATTCCTTTTTTCAACTCTATTCTATCGCCAACTTTTCTACTAGATTCCTGGCCTTTCACAGTGATTTGCAGAACTCTTTATATATTTAGAAAACTAGTCCTTCTTACTTTGAGGTGCTAATATTTTTTCTGATTTTGTCATTTCTAGCTTGATTTTAATACGACTTATTTTTCCAAGCATAAATTTGTTTTTATGTAAATTTATTTCCAAGCAGTACTAAATTAGTATTCCTTCATTATTTATTGCCCCTGTCTCAATGGCCAAAACTGCTTCACTCACACTCTACTGAATTATTTGCAGGGTCCAATTATGCCATGTCTTTCTCATCTGTGGGCTCTTATACATGCTGTTGCTTCTTTGTGGAGCGTTCTCTCAGTTCTTTCCTCCTGGCTGATTGCCTTGCCCTATTCTTTCTTAGCATCTTACGTGCACACTGATCAGAGCACTAACCTTCTGTAGTGTAATTAACTATTTCCTTGGACAATATTTTATTCATTCATCATTATACCTTCAGCTTCTAGCACAGTGTCTGGCACATAAGTAGGTGCTCAATAAATCTTTATGGAAAAATGTAAGAAAACAAGACAAAAAGGGAAGGAGAGAAAGATAGTGGGAGTGAAACACAGAGGATATTATGAGCTGAACTATGTCCCTCCAAATTTCATATGTTGAAGTCTTATTAACCACTAGTACCTCAGAATGTGACTCTATTTGGAGATGGGGTTTTTAAAGAGGTGATTAAGGTTAAATGAGACCTTTACAGTTGGCCCTAATCCAATCTAACCGGTTTCCTTATAAGAAAGGGAAATTTGGACACAAAAGGAGACACCAGGGATTCTCTCAGAGAGGGAAAAGACCACATACAGACACAGAGAAGGTGGTCGTCTGCAAGCCATGGAGAGAGATCTTAGAAGAAAACAAACCTTGCCAACACCTTGATCTTGGACTTCTAGCTCCAGAATTGTGAGAAAATAAATTTCTGTTGTTTAAGCCAAAAAATTTTTAAAAATATAAAAAAAAATATATATAAAATATATATATCATTTTATATATATATAAAATGATAAACATATTACTTGTTAACATAAATTGCATTTTGCTAAAAAATAACCAGATTATCCAAAACAAAAATGAACTCAGTGGACTAAGTCCACTAAAAAAGAGTGGACTGGTGTGACTCTCTGACCAAGAGTCTTGGGGTCCTCTGTGGTTTCTTCTGTTTAAACACAGAAGAGTTTATCTTCAGTTTTTTGTCATTTGATTTAATTATCACTTTTTATCATTATTTTGTCCCCCTCTTTACCTGTAAAATTGGAACAGAAAGTTCTAGTATAAACAATAATTGTGAGAATAATCTATACCCTAAGTAAGCCCCCTCTGTCCCCGCCCCCCATGGACCTTTCGGGGTCCTGAAGTACCTAAAACAGTCTTGCCACTAGCCCCAGAGAAGCCCGTGACATCAGCACTGACACCCAGCATCAGTGTTCTCACTGACACAATAACCTATGTCCTCAGTGCTCCCGCTCTCATCTGGCCATCACCAGCCAGAGTGACATAACAGGGATACCCTCTCATTTCATTCACTGGGTCCTTTTTTTTTTTTTTTTGTCTTTCTTTTTTTGTGACCGGCAACGGATCGCAACCCTCAGTGTCGCGCCCATACCGGACCGGGACCTGCAACGGGATCGCAACCCTCGGCGCCGCCCCCGCTCCTCGCTCAGCCAGTGAGCGGCCAGTCTGCATGTGGGATCTGAACCCTCGGCGGGAGTGCCGCCGCATTACTGGGTCTTCACTGAGAACAGGAAAGCATAAAACCCTCTGTACCAGCACATACGCACACTGGATTCTTACTAATCCTGAACCAGCCCAAGTTAAAGAATAATTGGGGGATAGCCCGTGCAATATACATAAATTAGAAAAGATTGGCTCAAGTTTTTGAGATTTTGACAAAACTCCTGGCCGCACACAGCAGTAACTGCAGACCTAACAACTATCCAGCACCCCTCTTGCTTCTAAGGAAGGGCATGAACAAGAGAGCAGTAAAGACTGTGTGCCGGATCTGTGCGGCTGTTCCTGCCTTAGGAATGATGGCAGGAAACTGTCCTCTTCCTTGAAGCAGGAGACCTTTCCAGCTCACCTGGGGGACAACTGGAACAGAAGTGTGACAGAGCAAGGCAGACAGTGCCGGCACACATTGCATGGAGGCTCTTCACTCTCTGTGCCTGTCCCTGTGAACCCAACTTCACTGGGCTATCCTTTTCACCCCACACCCCACTTTCTGCTTTGCTCTAAGACAGAACAGGCTCTCACTGATTCTGCAACTCCAGGTACTCTCAGTGCTAAATCTTTGGGGATCTTAGATTAGAGCACAGTTGGCCAGGGTTCTATTTCCTCTCCTCCAAAGCCTGGGAAAGTTATTTAACTTCTTTTGTAAAATGGAAATGGGAATGGTTACTGAAATGAGATACTATATGTAAAGACATAAGGGGTGCCCGGTGTAGAGAAAAAACTTGAGAGTGGTTAGATCTCATTGTATCACTCCAGTCCTGCTGCTACTGCTACTGCTAGAACACAATTGTGAAGTGGACACTTACAGAATTATTTCAAATAACCCCAGGGATACATAAAAAAACATAAAATAGAAACAGACTAACCAAGAATGCAACAAGGAGTTTTGGGAGCCAGCCCCCCTGCATTATATGAGCCTGTTGCAACATTTCCCCTGGAGATGAAACCCTGGCCCTCAGGAGACAAAATCTCTGCTCCAAGGCACAAGCCCACAGTCACTATAAAATGTCAATTCAGTTTCTAAATGTACTTATGAGTCACTTTAAGCTGGGCAAAGTACTTTACATGATAAATTAGAATTTAATTAGGAAGCTCTTTAAAATAATCTGTAGAATGCTTTGAGCCTTTAAAAAAATAAAGAAATATGCCATAAATGAGGCTGAGTGACCAATGAGGATAGGAGCAGATGTGGCCAGCAGCAAGGCACCACAACTACTGTACTGGAACATTCTCACTGGCAACAACTGCAACAACGTAGTACTAAGTAGTTTGATGTATATTAATGGAACCCACAAAAAAATAAACAGTTCGGATTTATGTTTCATATGAATAAAAAAATGTAGGCTTTCATTTATTTTTGACATTGGTAAGTTATCAAAGTGGACCAAGGGACTTAAAAGGGCATGTAGTCAAATAAAGTTCAAAAATGACTTTGAGATAGCAACTTCCTCTTAAATAAATCTAGAACTGTGGAAATGAAGTAGTATAATTTAGATAAAGGAAAATATCAACGTTTGTCATACAGAAGAAAAAAAAATACAAATACACAAACAAACGAAACAGGAAACAATAACTCCTTCCAGCCAAGTATGTTGTCACTTCCCGCTGAGCACATGGCCAGAGATGACACTGCTGTGCATGTCAGGAGACTCGGCTGGTCTGACTCTCCCAAGTCTTTCACTAATCTGGACTTCTGACTCTGTGATGTTAGTGTGTACGATCACACAAAATCTACGGAATTTTTCCTGCCTCGATGCCCTTGTGACTGCACTTTGTAAGCACCCCACATCAGTGCCAGACCTGTGTTCTCCTCAGGTTATGTAAATGCTGCTCAAAGAGTAGTGCAGACGCGATTATTTATAAAGTCTATAGGTTTCACTGGAACATCACAAAACTAATATACTCTAAAAATAGTCAGCAATCAACAATTCACCCAGAATCAGGGGAATTATCTCACTTCAGCTCAAGACTTCTGAGCGCAAGACCTAGACCTAGTAGCCTGTATGACGTTTCCATCTGGATAAAGCATAATTTCCTTAAACTCAGCATTACCCCATCAGATATCGTCAAATCTCCACCCCAAACTGCACCCTGTCCAGTGTTCCTCATCTTAAAAAAAAAAAAAAAAATGGAGAGCTTTTAAAAGTCCTTATTTAGCCTGGGCTTCACCCCCAATGATTTTTATGTAATTGGTCTGGGAGGCTGACTTGGCACTGAGGCTTTTTTAAAAGCCACCCCCTGTCCCCTATGCACTCCCCCACATACTGAAGTGAGAATCACTGCTCTAGATATTTTAAATCCCTAATACACTAATGGCTCTATTCCTCCTCCCATGGGTCTTCTGTCCTAGCACAGTCCCAACTGCTAGCACCCTCCATCTGACCCGGGCTGCTGTGGTCGATAGGAACAGCACCGCCAGGAGCTGTCCAAGATGGCTGCTCTACCTCTCCAGCCCTGAGGGCTCCAGGCACTTCCTGCTCTGTTGTAGTAGCTGTCAGTTCTGTCTGCACACTGGAATCACTTATGTATTTTTTAAAAAAGACATTGGTGCTCAGAGATTCTGATCAGTGTAGTTGGAGCCCACTGATGCATTTTTTAAAGGTCCCAGGTAGTTATAATGTGCAGCCAGAGTCAAGTACCACTTATTTAGTAGGCTGCCAACTATTCCAAAAGGAATTGCTAACTTCTGCAAAGTGTCCAATGGCCACGTGTACTATGAGTGTGCTACCCTTCTGGACCTCCAATCTGCTGATCCTGTCTCTTTTCATACCTCACCCTCCTCTTGAGTCCTTGCTTCTCTGACTGCTTAGCCTAGCAGACCATGGTTCAATACACAGCCATGCTTTTACAAATAATACTAGCACCTAGCCCATGCTTCCCTCCACTCCACTCCACTCCACATATTCTGCACTTGCACCAAAGCATCTGAACATTACAGGAAAAAAATCTTAAAACTCTGATGACTGGACTCTCTTCATATTTATACCATATAGGCACTGAAAACTGCCAAACTCTTATTTCCTTAGAAATTCCATTTTCCCATTCTCCAAGGTGACCTTTTCAGAGCTTTTCATTCCTCTCTAATCTCTAATACCTTCTCTCCCTCCAGTGTCATGCATGACTCTGCTGCCCTCTCCATACATAGTCTAGGGAGAACCTCTTGCTGTGCCCATCACCATCTCTCCAGCTTCTGTGCTGTCTGTTTCTGTTGCTTCCAACAGAAATACCTGAAAGTAGGTAATTTGTAAAGAAACAATATGTTTATTGCTTACAGTTTTGGAGACTGGGAAGTCCAAAGTCCAGGGAACACATCTGGTGACAGCCTTGGTGGGTGGTGAGTCTCCACAGCAATGCAGGGTACCACATGGCAAAATAGCAGAAGCAAGACAGAGAGAGAGCTTCTCATGCATGCTGCTTTTAAAGCCATCAGAATCACACCCAGGACCACCATTAACCCATCAATGGATTAATCTGTTCACTAGGGCATGGTCCTCACAATCTAATCACTTCTTCAAGGCCCCATTTTTCAGTTACTATCAGATTTCCCACCTTCTTAACACTGTCACAGCAGGGATTAAGTTTCCAATACATGAAAATTTGGGAGACAAAATTCAACCCCTATCATGTACCACCATCCTTCACCTTTCTCTCACCTTACCTTCCTTTAGATGCTACCCCCTCACCTACTAAGGGTTACTAAGGGACATCATCTCTCCAATTAGTCCCAATTTCCACTGCATCATTAGTTTCTCCTTTTCTACCTGATTATGGTTTCAAATTGCTCATCCTAAAAATAGACTTCATATCTCCTTCCACATACCACACCTTTGTTGGCTCTCCTTTATAGCTACAACTTTTGAAAATTTATCCATACTGTCTGTCACCAAATGCTCACTTGTTTTTCTTTCACTTTATATGATATTTGCACAGGAAACAGAATTTAAGATTTGCAGGTTTTTGCACTGAACACGTTGAAGTTATCATTCCATTGTCTTCTAGCTTCCAGTTCTGCAGTTAAAAGACATCCCACGTTCATAGATCAAAAGAGTTAATGTTGTTAAAATTGCAACACTCCTTAAATTGATGTACAGATTCAAAGCAATCCCTTTAAAAATCCCAGCTGGCTTCTTTGCAGAAATTGACAATTTTTTTTTCCTTTTTGTCTTTTTTCATGACCGGTAACTGGATCGCAACCCTTGGTGTCGCACCCACACTGCGCTCAACTAGTGAGCAGACCGGTCTCTATATAGGATCCGAACCCTCGGCGGGAGCGCTGCCGCGCTCCCAAGTGCCGCACTCTACCGAGTGCGCCACCGGGCCGGCCCAGAAATTGACAATTTGATCCTAAAATTTATACGGAAATTCAAGGGACTAAGACCAGCCAGAAAAATCTTGAAAAACAAGAGAGGAGTCACACTTTCTGACTTCAAAATTTACTACAAATTTACAATAATTACGATAGTGTGCATTTGCATAAACCCTTAAATTTATGGTCAATTGTTTTTTTTTTTTTTTTTTTTTAACCAAGGATGCCAAGACAATTCTATGGTGGAAGAAAAGTCTTTTTTTTTTTTTTTTTTTTAGCAAATACAGGGCTGCTTCAAAAAGTTCATGGAAAAATAGAATTGAAAGGTAAAACAAATCTTTCCATTAATTTTGTGAAGTACCTTTTAGTCTTTGGGCAACTGAGTATCCACATGCAAAAGAATAAAGTTGTATCCCTACTTTACACCAGACACAAAAATTAATGCAAAATGTATCACAGACTTTCTAAAAGTAAAAGCTAATACTACAACAGAACTCCTAAAAGTGAGAGCTAATACTATAAAAATTCTGAGAAGAAAACATAGCAGTAAACCTTTGTGATCTGGCATTAGGCAGTACTAGGTACAATACCAAAAACCCAAGCAACAAAAAGTAGATAAATTGAACTTCATCAAAATTACAAATGTTCGTGATTCAAAGAACATCATCAAAAATATAAAAAGACAACCTACAGAATAGACGAAAATATTTGTAAATACTGTATATGATAAAGACTTGTATCCAGGATATATGTTCAACCCTTGCAACTCAATAAAAAAAGACAAATGATAATAAGTGGACAAAGGATTTGAATAGACATTTCTCCAAATAAAATATATGAATGGTCAATGATCACATAAAAAGCACTCAACGTCATTTGCCTTATGGAAACGCAGACTGTTACCACTTCGCTTCCACTAGGATGGCTATAATATAAAAGATAGACAATAACAAGTGTTGGCAAGGATGTAGAAAAGTGGAACCCTTATACAATGCTGGTTGGAATGTAAAATGATACAGCCACTCTGGAAAATAGGCTGTTGTTAAAAAATGTAAGCATAGAGTTTTCATACAACCCAGCAATTCTACTCTTAGGTACATATCAAAGAGAAATGAAAACACACTTGCACACAAATTTTCATAGCAGCACTATTCATATTAGCCAAAAGACAGAAGTACCTAAATGTCCATCTACTGATAAATAGGTTCATACAACATGGTATATCCATACAATTTCATATTATTCAGCAATAAAAAGAAATGAAGTATTGATACATGCTACAGTATGGACTGACCATGAAAACTTTATACTAAGAAGCCAGTCACAAAAGATAATATGTTATATTATTCCATTTTATGAAATGTACAGAAGAGGTAAAGCTACAGAGACAGAAAATAGATTAATGGAAGCTGGATGGTTAGCTCAGTTGGTTAAAACATGGTGTTGTAACAGCAAGATCAAGGGTTTGGATCTCCACACCAGCCAGCTGCCAAAAAAAAAAAAAAAAATTATTTCTTTGGTTGCCTAGAACTGTGGGGAAAGGAGATGGGGAGTTACTACGAATGGGTTTAGGATTTCTTTTTGAGAGTGATGACCTATTTTAAAATTCAGTTGTGCTGATGGTTGCACATATCTTTAAATATATGAAAAACAAATGAACTGTATACATTAAATGTGTAAATTTTATGGTATGTGAATTATACTTCAACAAAATTGTTTCTTCAAAAGTAACAGTAAAAACTCAATGAAGGGGTTCCAATTCTGCAGAGCCAGGAGTGGTGGCAGCAGCTTCCAAGCCTGAGTCTAAAATTCTGAGGGAAGGGAGCTCTTTTCTCTGAGCACAAGAAATGTGGTCTCAAGGCTTTGGAGCAAATCCCCATCACTTCTTTTTCTCTGTCTTCCCACCACTTGACACAGAGAAAGTCAAAGGAAGTGCAAGGTACAGCAGGGAAACTAAAGCCCTGGCTCTGTGATCAGAGGACACTGAAAGAAGCCCAGAGAATCAGGGAGATTGTAAAGAGGAGGTACTCAGGAGAGTGAGCCCGGAGAGTGATATACGACCTTCTGGTTCACCTCTGAGCTGTGCAGGCACGAATCTCACCTAAAGAATGTACCACAAGCTCCAATAGTAGAACTTCAGACTATCCACCATCCGGGTCCCAGACTTGCCCCTGAGTGATGCATAAGCTGGGAAGATCCAAATAGCATTGTAAAGTCTCTGAAAACAGACTTGACATTGGAACAACATCCTAAGCAGGGTCAAAACTTGAAGCCTGAACATGACTAGGTCAACTTCCTGATAAAACAAAACAGACAAGAACAACATTCTCCTTAGAATGAAATAAGACCCAGATTCTTATAACATGGTATTCAAAATGTCCAGGATTCAATCCAAATCACTTGGTATGTTGGTATGCTTGTACTTTGCACAACCAGGAAAACCTCACCTTGCAAGGGAAGAGATGAATGACATTTGGCACCACCAGACAAAAGCAGCTATTATCATCATAGTCCAAGAAGTAAGGACAAACAAGTGGTAAGATAAAAGATCTTGACAAGGAAGTAAAATGCAAAAAGAAGGATCAAATGGAAATTTTAGAGGTGACAAATATAATAACAAATAAAAAAACACTGGTTGAATGGGTTAAATGGCAGAATGGCCATGGCAAAGGAAAGAATCACTGAACTTAAAGAGAGATCAATAGAAATTATGTAATTTGAACATCAGAGAGTAAAATGATTGAAAAAAAATAAAAGAGACTCAACCTTAGGAAAAAATCTCAAAAGGTGGAACATCTGTGTCATCAAAGTCCTAAGAAAAGAGTGAAAGTCTGGAGAAAAAAAAATTGATGAAATTGTGGCTAAAATCTTCCCAAATTTAGTGAAAGACAAACTTACAGATTCAAGAAACTCAGGGAACTTCCCCACAAATAAAATCAAAGAAAACCAGTCCCAGACAACTCATAATCAAACAGCTGGAAAACCAGAGATAAGCTAAAAAGCTTGAAAGCAGCTGGGGAAAATCACTACATTATAAACAGGGGAACAACCATTTGAGTGACTGCAGATTTCTCATCAGGAGCCACAGAGGCACAACATTTTTAATAGGATGAAAGAAAAGAACCGTTAACTCAGAATTCTATAGTCAGTATAAATAACCTTCAAGAATGAAGATGAAATACAGATATTCTAAGATGACAGAAAATTAGTCACTGGAACTGCTCTAAAGGAAACACTAACAGGAGGTCCTTAGACACGAGAGAAATGATATGTGGGGAACTTGAAGGAAAGTATGTGGCTATCATAAAAAAGATTCTGCATCCAAAAGCAATCAGGTGTATCTCCAGAGGGGGCATCACAAATACTCACTGCTAGTTGCTGATTTCAGCAACATCAGTTTCCAAGTGGTGTCCAGAGGTTACTCAGCACACTTTCTACCAAGGCTTCAAAAGTGATCCCAGTTGTCCAGGAGACACTGTCAAACCCATAAATTAATTTAGGAGAGGAAGAGTCATTTGCATTGAAACAGCAAAAGCTGGTAACACTCCTCCTCCATAGTAAGAGTCAACCAACCCAGGAGGATCCACAGATCTCCTGATTCTGAAGCAGTTGGCAGTCTCCTCATGGGAGCTAGGCCATTTCATCAGGTAAGGATGACCTGGGTGACTTCTCCGTAGGATGGTTTTGATTGTAAAGAGACTGAAAAATAGTGATACTATTGGAAAGAGAAACACAACATCATACCCAAACACTGTTCTCCTCTCCTCTGTCCTACACACGCACACACGTGTGCTCACGTGTGCATTCATGCATTCTCTCTCTCTCACACACACACAAACATAGCCCTCCCCTTTCAACATTTAGCCATTCCAAAATTCTGGAGAGTTTGGCTACACCTGTCATCATCCTTACTTGTTTGAAGACTCAGCTGCTTAGGAAATAAAATGCCAAAATATATGGACCCACGTACATTTTTAAGATCAACAAGATGGATTCACTTAAAATAAAAAGCTGAATATTTGGGCTGGCTAGTTGGCTCAGTTGGTTAGAGCATGGGGTTATAGAACCAAGGTCAAAGGGTTCGGATCCCCTTACCGGCCAGCCACCAAAACACACACACACCCAAATAAAAACAAACCAAAAGAGTAGTTCCAGGGATGATTGCATAGGAAAAAAAAGCTGCTTATTTGTTTATTCAACAAATAATCGTGTAATGAAGGTTACTTTAGGGGCTCAGCACACATCAGTGAATAAATATCCCTGCCCTTGTAGAGTTTATAGTTCAATAAGCAAGAACAACCAGCAATCAGTTGGCATAAAAAATAAGTAAATTAAACAACAGGTTATGAGTCTGTAAGTGCCATGAATAAAATGGAGGACCTGTCTTGCTGGGCAGGATGCAATGTGGAGAGTGGGTTGCAAAATTAAATAGCCTCATCGCCAGGATGACATTTGCACAGAAGCTTGAAGAAGGTGATGTGGTCAGCTGTGCAGATGTCTGG
This sequence comes from Galeopterus variegatus, assembly GCF_000696425.1. Classification (NCBI taxonomy): domain Eukaryota; kingdom Metazoa; phylum Chordata; class Mammalia; order Dermoptera; family Cynocephalidae; genus Galeopterus; species Galeopterus variegatus. The sequence goes on along the minus strand of NW_007727378.1, from coordinate 277,664 downwards.
AAGAAGCATTCTTGGAAAACTGATTAAGCAAAAAAAATGTAATCCTTTTCCCCCACAGAGGATACCACTCTCTAATTCAGTCCTAATGAATAAGCTTGTAGCTCGGAGGGTGAGACTTGCTCACAGATGCTGGCAGGAATGATTTTAGAAATGGGTGGGCAGCAGGGGCAGGCAAGGAGAAGAAGAACAGAAGCATGTCCCTCAAGTGTGTCCTTTGGGAGTCAGAGTCAGAACTGGCTGAACCTGGGGCTGGACAGAAGCCAAACCACACTCAGGGGAGTGCCTTCAATTCACAATTTAGTTGTTTGATTTCCAGCGGCAGTACATTAAAAGCTTAATTTCCATCCAGAAGCCACACAATTAATATTTGAGGTTAAACAAACAAAAAATTTGAAGAACATTTCCAGGGTAAGATGCACATAGGAGTGCAGCTAGGCAGGGGCTTCTGAGCCCACTGCACATGGAGTGAGACCTCACGGCAACCCCTGCAGTAGGTGGGTGGGTGGGTTCTGCCTAAAGGGGGCCAAGCAGAGGAGTTCTGGGGGTAGACCACTCACTCTACAAGCTGTCTGTAAAGAGGTGAAAGGAAGGAGCCAGGTGAGGGGTGGCTGCAGAATCCAGAGCAAAGACCCCTCACCCCACCAGAGAGAGCGGGGAGGAGCACAGGGAGGTGAAGCAGGTAGAAATGACCAAGATCCCTGGTCATGAATGGGAGGGTAGGAGGGGAAAAGAAGCCCAGGCCCCCTCCCCTGTCTCTGGCTTGTGTCTTGGGGTGGGGTGGGGAGCTCCTGGGGACCAAGTGCCTGGAGAAGGTCCCCAGGAGGAGCCAAATGGGAAGAAAGGGAATTGTTCTTAGACACAGAGTTTCTGGTGGCTGACCTCGTACAGGCCAGTGGGATCCAGGTGGTCCAGTCTTGGGAAGAGGCCTGAACTGGAGGAACAGATCTGTCTGAGTCATTATTAGCCCTGTGACTGTCTGAGCTGCACCCCAAACCAGCTGCCTTTCCAGGGAACACCATTTTCACTTGAAAGAATGACGGACACACTATGGTTGTCAGACATAGGTATCCGGCAAACCCTCTCCCAAAAATGAATGGAGTAAACCTGTCACTTCAAAGAGAACTGTAACAGCACTCTATCGCCAGTGATAAAATTTGAGCTTTCCAGTGAAAATTCTTGTATCCACTACTGTGAGCCTGACTGCCCAGTACTTAATGATTTTTGATAAGATTGGTGGTGATATCAGCAAATGTGATTTTCTTTTTCTTTCTTTTTTTTTTTCTTCCTTTTTGTCTTTTTTCATGTCCGGCAACGGACCACAACCCTCAGTGTCGCACCCGTACCGGACCGGGACCGGCAACGGGATCGCAACCCTCGGTGCTGCGCCCGCCCCTCGCTCAGCCAGTGAGCGGGAACCGGTCTGTATGTGGGATCCGAACCCTCGGCGGGAGCGGCGCAGCGCTCCCAAGCGGCGCACTGTAGCAGTGTGCCACCGGGCTGGCCCAGCAAATGTGATTTTCTGACAGTGATAATGAAATGTAACAATACTTGACAGATCAACGTACCTCAGTGAATCAATATTTTCCAAATGACCAGGGTCCCTTCTTATGAATCCTGTGTTGGTAAGTACAAGCCAGGTCAAAGGTCCGTAGCATGATGGTGCAGGAAAGGTTCACGGATGTTTCATGTTCTACATGCCAACTAATTTTAAGAAACTACCTCTGGTCAAATTCACGTGTAGTATCAAAGAGGACCCACAATTATCTAAAAAGGCAATTGAAATACAAGTACTCCCCTTTTGCAACTACTTATCTGTGTGAGGCCAGACTTCCTTCTCACACTTCAACTGAAACAACACATGTCGATTGATTTAGGTAAATGAAGGGGCAGATATGAGAATCCAGGTGACTTCTACTAAACCAGACATTAAAGAGACATTTAAAAATGTAAAACAACACCATCCTTTTCATAAAGTATTTTTGCTTTTGAAACTTTTTCATAGAAGTTTACTTATGTTTACAATTTTATAATTATAATTTTAAATTAACTGATAACTATTTAAATTTTTTTCATTTTTATTTTTATTTAATTTTTTTACTCATATAAGTCAAACACATATTGCTTACTTTATTTCTTTAACAATGAAATACTAATAACGACACAATAATTTCGTTGTAACAAAGCCATCAACAGAGCAAATTAAAACCAAAGCTAATTAACAGGCATTGCTTCAGCTCAAATTAGTTCTCTCCTTTAAACAGGAAAAACTGTTATTAGTCTAGTGGTTCTCAACCCATCTGCACATTAGAAGAATGGAGGTAAGGATTGGAGCCTAAAAAAATAGCTATATCCAAGGCCCACTTCAGAACAATTAAATGAGAACCTCTCAAGAGTAGGGCCCAGGCAAAGATTTTGAAAGTGCCGTCAGTGTTGAGAACTACAGGTCTAAAAGAATAAGCGATAAAAACCATGCCGTCAAAGCAATTCAAAACCAAGAAACTGGTAATACAAATTTCTTTCTTCTTGGGAATGGGGGTACGGTGGAAGATGAGGCACCAACTCATTTCTCATTACTCTTTATCCATTTTTGATAGCACAAAGTACAGTTTAACAAACATCAGCTATTGCAAGTTATGCAAACGTGCAACCAAAATTGAAATTCTCACTAGTTTACATTTAGAAAGCTCCTTGAAACAATACAAGCTTTCAGAAAGAATCCCATAAAATTTAAGCTTGCATAGATGTTCAAGTCAGCTATTTGTTCAACTAACAAGTCAATAAAATGTATTAGAAAGTATTTTACTAATAACAACTATAAAGTAATATTCATTCCACGTATTACAAATAAATTTTTTGGTACAGACAGAAATATTTGTGCATTTGTCACCTATATCTAAAACTGCCAGAATTCCTTTTTATAAGATCAGTATGTTCGAATTTAGAGTCTAAACATACTTTTTTCCCTTAAGAATGCATACATAAAACACTGCCCCTACAATAGCATTATCTCCTTGACAAATCCCTATTGGGAGGTTCAGTAGTAACTGCCGGCATTTGTCAAGACAACTTTTCCTCATCTTTCAGGTTTAAAAATGGTATCACATCAAGATGGAAAATAACTTTTTCTTAAGAATACATGAATTTAAGAGATGTCTCCTCAAATTCAACGAATGCCACTTCTTCAGCTACTTCTATCAGGACTCCGTGTCAATCTCCCACCACTTTGTTCTTGCCCTAAAGTGTTGCTTCTGTCCGGCTGTCTTCATTTACATCTTCCATGTCTGCCAGCTCAATAGATGGCAGAGGATTCCTCCAGCACTGGAAGGTATTACACTGCCGAAATTCTTCATCGCGCCGGCGCGGTGCGGCGTCCCCGTCTCCCTGCGGGCGCCCTGCGCACCCCGCCCCGTCGTGGCCACCGCCCCTCGCGGGCTCCTCCCCCGGCCGCGGGGCCGG
>NW_007727378.1:193946-273978 GCF_000696425.1 Galeopterus variegatus | reverse complement strand
CGGCCGCACGCCGCTTGGCCGTGGCCCAGAGGCTCGGCGGAGGCCGCGGCGCGGGAGGCCGGCAAGGCCGGAGTCAGGCCAGGCGGCGACGGGACGGTGCACAGGGACGGAGGGGCGCAGCCGCCCGGCACGGGGAAGCCCACGCGCTGCCCTTCCAAGTTTTTTCCGTTTTAATTTCCCTTATGGTAAATATTAACAAGTATAAACTCCATAAAGACACGTTCTTTGAGGACGTCAATAATTTTTAAGAATGTAAATGGGTCCTGAGATCAAAATTTTTAAGAACCAATGTCTAAAGGATCTGCTATAGGAAGAAGGAAGGTAAGCCCAAGAAGAAGAAGGGGACACTAAAAGCAGTGGGCTTTGTTATAGTATTTTCTGATTGCTTGGGACGTTTCACAATTAAAGTTTATTTTTTATTTAATTTATTTTATTTTTATTTTTGTGTGTCTGTGTGTGTGACCAGTAAGGTGATCGTAACCCTCGGCTTGGTGTCGCCCACACCACACTCAGCCAGTGAGCGCACCGGCCATCCCTATATAGGATCCAAACCTGCGGCCTCGGCGCTCCCAGCGCCGCACTCTCCTGAGTGAGCCACGGGTTCAGCCCACAATTAAAGTTTATTAATCAAAGAATAATAAACGGAAGGTGGAGAAGGGCAATAGTGAGTGTAGACGATTGTTTCCTTGTAAAGGAGAAGCAGAAGCAGGTGGACACAAGCCGCCCTGCTCAGAAGGAAGCGGACGCTGCCCGCTGTATCATCTGGTACACCTGGGCATATAGGCGCCACGAACACTCGAAGCATCTGAACCCTGTAAGTTTGCATTTGTACATCTCAGTGGGTCCTTTTAGAATTTTTAGTAAGCTTTCAGTGCACTTTGAAAAAATGGTGTGAGCCATTTTTAGACCCACACCTTGGAACATTCCACATACCTTCCTCCACAAATGTATCAGTCCATTTGTGTTGCTGTAACAAAAATACCTGATACTGGGTAATTTATCAAGAACAGAGGTTTATTTGGCTAATAATTCTGGGACAGCTGCATCTGGCACAGGCCTCAGGGCTGCTTCTAGGCATGGTGGAAAGTGGCAGGCAGCTGGGGGATACAAGCTGATCACATGGTGAGAGGAACTGAGTGGGGAGGGGGAGGGAGAGATATCTCACAGGAACTAATAGAGTGAGAACTCACTCATTAATCTCCCCTCCCCCAGGGAGAGCACTAATCCATTCATGAGGGATCCGCCCCCATGACTCGAGCACTAATCCATTCATGAGGGATCCGCCCCCATGACTCGAGCACTAATCCATTCATGAGGGATCCGCCCCCATGACTCGAGCACTAATCCATTCATGAGGGATCCGCCCCCATGACTCAATCAGTTTCCAACACTGCCACACTGGGGATCAATTTCCACATCAATTTTGGAGGGGACAAGACATCCAAACTCCAACAACTTTTCCCCATTCCTGCAGTGAAGGGCAACGTACATCATCCTGGCCACTTTGGAAGCCACCAGTGGAGATGGCAGTGCCCCCTACATGATCCTGCATGGCATCCTACATGATCCTGCAGCCCAGCTGGAGCAAGTACTCCAGACTGCAACATGCCTGCTGCACTCCAGCCCTGTTTGTGAAGCACCATAAGCCTGCTCTATTTAAGCCATGCATTAGCTGTGTGACTTTGGACAAACAACCTAAACATACTGTGGCTCAGTTTTCTCATATATAAAATGGGGAGAGTAGCAAGTTCCTAGTAAGTTTGGTTAGAGGATTAAAAGATATAATAAGCACTAAATTAATATTAGTTACTGTTGTTATCTATAATAAATGTTATTATCTAGGAGAGCAGAACTTTGCCAAATTTGTCTAGGCTCTTAAGGTAAAGAGGCTGGGAGCATGCACAGGGCGTCTTGCTCCCAGAACCTCCCCTTGTGTGTGTGAGCAAGACAGAGGCTGAGAGTGTGGCAGGGGCGCACATGTGAGAGACAGTGTGTGGTGGGGGGTGGTGTGTGGGTGCAGTGGGAGCAGTGGGCAGCGCTTACATGATAGGTGATGGGTGCAGGCCTTCATGTGGCCCTCGAGACCTTCTTCCCCCTCTACCATCTCACCTCACAGTCACATGGGTTGGCTGCAGGGAAGTGTCCCTAAGAAGGAAGACAGGTAGTGAGTCCTAGGATGGAAGTTTCCAGCAAGCAGGTGCAGCCAGCTTGCTCTGGGATGGAGAGGTCCAGGCAGGTCTCCCCTCAGGAGCTCTGAGGGAGCAGGTTGTAGGCTCTGAATTACAGCTTTCCCCGGGCTGTGACCAGAATCTGCAGTGATATCAGAGACATACTCCAGCCCCCCTCTTCAGTCTATCTCATCATGTGTGTGAAGCCTGCCATTCTCTAAATGAAGGACCCCAAGGAGGAGGAAAAAAATGTTGTTTTACACCTAAAAGTCAGTGTCTAGCTCTAGGTATGTTTTGGACTTCCTCAGTGGAGACAGCCAAGGGGGACTGGAGAGATCTTGCAGGTCAAAAAACATGTCATAGAAGTCAATGCCATGTAGAGATGTGGCCATAGATGAGGCTATCTGGACCTGCTCCAAAGAAGCTGTGCCAGGAGGTGATAATGGAGAACTGGGAACTTGATCTCAATGCTGGACATTGTTTCTCTGAGCCAGATGTGATCACCTTACAGAGTACAGAAAAGAGCCCTTGATGGCTATGAGAGAAGGAGCAAGAAGACAGTGCATACTTATGTTTTGGCTCAGCTAGTGGAGATGTTTTGTTACCTTGAAATGGAGTTCTTAAAGGAAACGGTAAGAAAGTATTTGATTTTCTAATAGGAATTACATATTTTCCAAATGTGCAGTCAAGGTATGAGCTAATCAGTTATGGAAAAATGTCCACTTATAAAAAAATACACATCTCCTATTCTGCATTGAAGAATTCAAAATAGAGTGACACCCACTGACTGTAAGGAATGTGGAAGCCCTTTGGTCTAGGTGCAGCCTTATGTTACATAAGGGAATTCATATTGGAGAGGGACCCTGTCAACAGGATTAACATGTGAGGGCCATGTGCACATCACCGTTCTCGACATCAAAGTACTTATGTTGCTGAGAAACACTTCGAGTGTGACAAATGTGGGAAGTTCTTTAGACTCAACTCAAGCCTCAAAGTACATCTTAGAATTCATAATGATGAGAAAGTCTTTGAACAAAATAATGCAAGACAGCTTATAAATGTGGCAGGCAATGTCATAAACATCAGAATGGTGCAAACTCCCTCCAATTAATAGGATATGGGAAGTTCTTTAAATATGGTTCAGTCCTTAGGAGAAATCAGGGAGTTCGTACTGGCATAAAATTCTAGGAATATATCTAATGTAGGAAATCCTCCAGTAGTGGCCCAAACCTTGTCCAACATCAAAGCATTCATCATATGCTTTATTTAACATGAAAAGCCTATTCCTGTATAATTATTTTGTAATTGGCCACTTTACTGAATACCCTCATATTTCTAAGTCATTCCACAATGCTACACTCAGAGTAGCACTCAAGAATTAATTTTTGAACAATTAAGTGAATGAATAGGTTCTCTTGTAGTTTCTAGGTAAATGATCATATTGATTGCAAAGAATAATAGTTTTGTTTTTGTCTGTCCAGTCTTTATAATGCTTTTCTTCCTTGTACAAATGTTCTTTTAGACACTGAGAAATATGCGTAACATACTGCAGTAATGTGCCTGATGATGGTATCAACGTGCCAAAGACTCTTTGGGCTACAAACCACAGAAACCCACACGAGTTAGTTTAAGCAAACATGAGAAGCACAGATGCTCCAAGGCCAGAATAGACCTGAGCTCAGGACTGGCAGGAAGCAAGGTCTGCAACACTATGAGGTGCTCAAATGGTCCTCTCTTGATTCTCATATCTTTTCTTGTTTTCCATCCAAATGGCTATTGATGGGCAAAGACAACACCTAGTTTCTGTGTTACAGATTAAGCCACTCAGGGTAAGAACCTTTTTCACATTCCCAGAAAAGAATGCATTGCCTTATAGGTAAGTCCCCTTGGGCCTATCATCCGCAGTCAGAGGTGGGGATTGTGCTGGTCCCAGCTTGGGTAAGGCAGCCACCAATCAACTGTACTAGTGGTAGGAGGTGAAGGGGCCAGGGCCCTTCTTACAAACATTCCAACAATGTGGGTGGAGGAGAGAAAGGTTACCCTTAGAACAGAGGCATTGAGAAAGTGACCCCAAAGTCACCCACAGCATATAGCAAATGCTTGCAGAGCTCTCTGTGGTTTATTAAGAGCTGTCTCACATTATCTCAGTTGCTCAGTCCTTCATGGTAAGGGTTTCTTTTCAGTGTCCATTTTGCACATGAACAGCCCAAGGCTCAAGGAGGTGCAGTGACTTTTCCAAGGCCATAGAATTACTAAATCAGGCACCCAAACTCTAGATTCCATTCTCTAAGACTTCAGTCTATCAGGCTGTTGACACATAGCAACTACCATAATCTTACACCCAGTTAGATCTCTGGCATCATTAAAGTCTTGAATAAGTCAAAAATAAACTTCTGATTTTTGATACTTCCAAGGGGATGTTAAGCACTATGTTAAGCACTATGTAATGGATGCACAGAACGTCTACCAGCATCCTCTACAAGCAACACTAAACATCTCCTGCAAGCACACACCTTCCTCATACAGGGTAGAAACCAGGAGAAACTTCTGGAGAGTGAATCTATGATCAGAGTCATATAGGCCTCATGTTGAATTGAATTGGAGTATTTCTGGTTCCTCTTCTATCATGATGCTCCCCAAGAAATATGATCATTCTCAAGATTGTCTGAAAGTAAACCCAACCAAAATTTTGATGTTGTAAATGTTTCCACTCCTAAGTATTAATCTCTGACATAAAAACTGAAGCCAGATAATTTTTACATTGACTCTCTGAAATTAAAAGGGCAACACATTTGTCTCCCTCCGTGGCTGTTTCTCCTGAAATTCAAATTCTTCCCACTCAGTTCAGGGTATCAAGGCCCAGCATCGCTAACTCACACAATCTGGGCTGCTTTGTTCGTGCCTTAACTCTGATCCCAGCAGGGTGGCACACTCAAAAGAAACCAAATGTCTCTGCAAGAAAAACCATCACACACTTCATCACCGAGGGTCGTACAAGAACGGGGAATTGCACCATGTGACATACGGTCTATGCCACTTCTTTGGCATTTATTGGGCTCCCTAAAGTCCCAACCAAGTGAGCTGCCCACCCAGCACCAAGGCTGTCCTTCCTCCTGTCTGCTTTCTCCTCTTCACCAATAGCTCTGTCCTCTTCCTGTTATAAATCATTTGAGCCTCTTATTTTCTTCCATTCTCAGATCCATCCATCCATTACCCTGATCAACACAACTGGCTGCAGGGCACAGCAACACAGGAAGGTAGCTGGGAAAGGAATAGAAAATGCTGATCCTTGTTATTCTCATCCCTGTCGCAAATATATCAGCAACAGGAGACCAGCGGTCATGTTCCTGGGAGAGACAGAAGCAGCACTGTGGAGAAGCAGCACTGCAGCTTAACCCACCAACCTGGACCCACTACCAGCTCCCTTCACCACCACTTTTACACAGGTAGAGCTATAAGGTGCCAGAGCTGAGAGACTTAATGACCAGTGCCCAACAAGTCTCAGGATTCTCAACAGATGGGAGAAATGGTGTGGAAACAATTTAAACTCCACATGGCTAAATCAATCTCCAGATTCTAAGACTCTGCCCTGTAAAGTCAGCATTGGTAGGAGCGCATCACACTCTGCAAACATGTCAGGGACAACAGTAGCCAGAGACCTCAGACATTGTGGCTCCCACAGATGGCAGACGTCAGGATCCCTGGAGGGCCTGTGAAAATCAGGTGCTGGGTTTACCCCCAGAGATTCTGATTCAGTAAGGCTGGGGAGGCCCCAAGAATGTTTATTTCTAGCAAGTTCCCAGGTAATGCTGATGCTGCAGGTCCAGGGATCATACCTGGAGAACCTATGCCCTGATGTATCCCAAAGCCCTCATCTTATAGTTGAGAGCATTGGGGCCCTCAAAGGAGAGGCCATGAGTGCAACCCAGGTCTCTTGACTGGAAAACTAGAATTCCCTTCCCAAGAGAGAGGTTAAATAAAAAAGAAGAAAAAGACAGAAAGGAAGGGAGAGAGGGAGGGAGGAAGAAAGAAAGAAAAGACATTAACGAAGAGAAAGCATAAAAAGCTCTTTGAAGTCTGAGGGTACATAGGGAGGGCACATGTTTGACTTGGGTGGGGAGTTTCTGGGCTTGAAACGGGACCATGACCTTAGTTCTGTCACCTGCTGGAGAGCAGGAGAGCCCGTGTCACAGCAGCAACTCAGACAAAATAACCGACTCTTGTGCCCTGAAGACCCCTCTGGGCACACCGGCCCTCAATCCACTATTAGCAGCCTTGGTGGCTATATGTGCTGTCCCCAGATGGGCCCGCGGGCATGCAGGAGGGTGTCCTCCTTGATGGAACTGCCTGAGAGAAGGTCTCAAGGAGACACAGAGTCAGAGGCTGAGGTCTGCTTTTTATTGGGATGAGAATTTGACAATAAGCCACCTACCAAAGTGACATTTTCCCAGAATATTCATGGTTGAAATAATGGACTGAAAGGTAAAAATCTTGAGTTCTAATCCCAACCAAACAACTAACTGTCATCCTAGGAGAGTCACCTGGTCCCTGGGAAGCTGAATTTTATTAAATACAAGAAGTGGGTTGCTGATTTCCTCTAGGATTTTCAGATTGTTATTCCATCATTCTACCTTCTTTTTTGGCTTCCTTGCTATGTCTGTCTTTTTGAGTAGGAGGGTTAAGGACATGCCCGCATCTCTGCTTCTAGTCTGTACAATAGGAAAAGCTCAAATAAATGGATATTTGTGACATAGGCATGTGACAAATGAGTAAGGTACAAAATGTCCCAGACCAACCCCAGCACGGAAAAGGCTCTCTATTCAGCTTTGTGTTGACTGGTCTGACGGGTTTCTGTGATCAGCTACAAAGTGTATTGTATATGAATTAGCCTTCCAGAGTACTCCATGCAGCTGGGCCCTCTTCCTTTGGAAGCACTGCCTTCCGTGGGCTTTCTCGACCCCCGCCCTTCCCTGGCGCTTCTCCTCCCTCACTAGGCGCTCTGCAAACCTTGTGGACAAATGTCACGGTATGCAGGGCACAGCCTGGCTGCTTCTCATCTCCACTTATACTCTCCTTGAATGCACTCATCTACCAGGGCCATGAACAGCATCTGGGCGACATGTAGGGGTCCCACAGTCTGATCCCCAGCCCTGCCATCTCACTGGAACTCTGGATTCCTATAGCCAACACCCCACCTGACATTCCTGCAATCGCCCAACCAGAACTCTTGACTTCCTGTCCCCACACCCTCTCAAACTAGCTCCTTTTCCCTTCTCAGCATCCACCCAGCTTCTCGAGCCCAAAATCTAAGTCTTTCTTATTTCTCTTTTCTGCAGCTCCCCATTTTCTCAATGAGCAAATCAAGAGCATGTGTCAAGTCTCCCTACCTATTGTCATTTCCCTGCCACCACCTTATCCACTTCATTACATCTCTTACCTGGTTGGGAAAAAGTGTCTCCTGACTGATAACCTCCATGTCCACTTACCTAAGTGCGGTCCATTCCCTGCACAGCAGACAGGGTGACTTTTTAAAAGCAGAAACTAGATTCCATCATTTTCAACTTAAAATATCAAACTAAAAAGTTTCTACACAGCAAAAGAAACAATTAACAGAGTGAAAAGACAACCTACAAAGTAGGAGAAAATATCTGCAAACTATGCATTTAATAAAGGATTAATATCTAGAATATACAAAGAACTCAAACAACTTAACAGTAAAAAACCCAATAAACCAATTAAAAAATGGGAAAAAGGAGCTGAATATGCATTTCTCAAAGGAAGATATCCAAATGACCAACAGACACATGAAAAAATTCTCAGTATCACTCAGCATTTGAGAAATACAAATCAAAACCACTTTGAGATATCATCTCACTCCAGTTAGACTGGCTATTATCAAAAAGAGAATAACAAATGCTGGTGAGGATGTGGAGAAAGTGACCCCCCCCCCACTACTGGGGCAACTGTATATTGGTGCAGCCTTTATGGAAAATGGCATGGAGGTTCCTCAAACAACTATAGATAGAACTACCACATGACCCACTGCTGGGTATATACCTAAAGGAATGGAAATCATCACGTCATAGTGATACCTGCACTCCCATGTTTATTGTAGCGCTATTTACAATAGCAAAAAGTTGAAACCAATGTAAACGTCCATGAATGGATGACTGGATAAAGAAAATGTGGTATATACACAATGGAATACTATTCAGCAATAAAAAAGAATGATATTCTGCCATTTGCAGCAACATGGATGAACTTAGAGAAAATCATGTTAAGTGAAATAAGCCAGGCACAGCAAGAGAAATACTACATGTCCTTACTCATAAGTGGGAGCTCAAAAATAAATATATTTTTTAAAAAAGAAAGATACAACAATCACAATGATACAATGAACTTTCAAAAGGAGAGAAGAGAACTGAGGTTACTAGAGGTGGGAAAGGGGGAAGAAGAGGAGGGTTAAGAGAGGAATTGGTAAAGGGCCATGAAAATTGATTATACTGTGTAATGCTGAATATACTAATTATCCTGATTTGAGCATCACATATTGCACATAGGTATTGATATTCAACTCTGCACCCCAGAGATATGTACAATCAACTGTGTCCCGATTTAAAAAAACTAAAATAAAAAATAAAAACAAATAAACAAAAACTTCCCAATGACTTCCCATCACATTTGGGCCAAAGTTCAAACTCTGTGGCCAGGCTCACAAATCTCCACCTGCTCAGACCTTGACCTCCCTCCACAGCATCCTGTGCCCTCCACTCAGGCCAGCTTGTTCCTCCTAGACCAAGCCACACTGGGTCCTAACCTGGAGCTCCTCTCGTTTGCTCCCCACCCTTGTTCACATCTCACCTTGAATGACTTCTCCTCCAAGACCTGTGCAGAAGTAGCCCTCCGTCTCCCCACCACAGCAGACTGCTTTAACTCTGCACAACAGTTCTCCTCATCTGACAATGCTGCTATGGCTCTTCTTTACGCATACACACCTTCTGTCTCCCCCTGAAGCTTCTGAGCACAGTCCTTGTCTGCATGTTCACTCTTCAGCCTCAAGGAACAGTGACTGGCCTCCACAGACAACTAGTAAATACTCAGTGGGACCCCAGTGACCTGGCATTATCAAGGGGCTCTTCATTGCAGCCCCCAGGCAATAGCCAAGCAGGGAAAGGATACAGGTTAGTGGCAGGCTATTCCCTTACCTTGTCACAGTCATGCAGAATTGCCATCCTCTTTACCACCAACCCCAGGAACGACCACATACCTCACTCTGAATACCGAGTAGTGGATGCCTCGTGGACACTGATCCTGACCACGAAACCACCTCACTTTACCCCCACCACCCGAGAGGGCTCGGGAGGCTGTGCTGCTGTGCCTCTCCCCCAGCTTCCCACCCCTCCCCGCACCTCCTGGGAGGTGGCAGAAATGCCCTTTCCAGTGATGAGGTTGGATCCTGTCCCTCCCCTTCCCTGTCACATCAGTAAAGGGTCTTTGGGCTCCTCAGTTCCCACCCTTGGGGCTGATTCTGGCCTGGTGGCAGTGGTTACCACCCTAGATTTCACACCAGGATTGAAGGAGGCGTGGGAGCAACTGCCATGGGGATGTGGACCCTACACTATGACCAGAAGCATCAACTCCTTTCCCTCCAGCCCCCACTGCTCCCCACCAGGTTAGAGGGGCATTTCTGGCCCAGCCTCATCTCCCAGTGGCCTCTCTGCTCACAGAATCTTCCGCCTGCCCTCTCTGGTCCACGGTTGCCTTCTTCCTGGAGAGCATCGCTTTCCGTCTGTGTGTGCGTGTGTTTCCTTCTCATTCTCTGTTATTCTCAAATCACAGTGCTGGAAGGGGCAGGGAAGTTCCATTTTCTTAAGTCCTCTCACATTTGTGGCTTAGAGGAAGGAAATGCCCCACGTTAACTCTCATTTACAAAAGGCCATCTGATTGTTTTCCAATGCATGCTTCTCTGATTAAAAATGATGTGGAGAATCTTTTTCTTTGCTTTTCAGGCTGATTTTCTTGTTCTGTACAAGATCTGATCATATACTTTGGCCATCTTTCCATTTGGGTTTCTCTTGGTGCCTGTCAACTTGGAAGAGTTCCTTGAATATCGTGCTTTGTTACTGCAGATACTTTCTCCAACCTGTCATCCATCTACTGATGCCATCCCAGGTAGCTTTATTTGATCAGAAATTCTTGATTTTGATGTGGTCAAATTCATTACTTTTGCCTTACAATTTGTGCTCTGAAATTTTATTTAAGAAGTCCTTCCTGCACCTAAAGCTTCTTCAATTAACTTTATAGTTTATCTTTCACACTTAAGCCATTATTTTGAACCTTTATGCTAGTGTGCATTATGGATCCAGTTTGATTTTTTCTCTATGTAGAAATTTTTCCCTATATAAAAAGTTTCTATACAGAAACTTTCCCTATTGATTTTTCATCCTACCTTAACATATACTAAGTCTTTATCATACAAAAGTCTGTCTCTGATCTCCCTAGTCTGTGCTTTGGGCCCATTTGTCTGTACTTGTATCAAGACCACAATTTTTAACTACTATAGATTTGTGATATGCCTTAATATCCAGAAAAGTAAGTTTTCCTCTTTACAATGACAGTTACTTCTTTAAAGATATTATTTAATAGCCCTATCTCACCAAGCAGAAAGGAATATGACAATCTCAATTATATATTCAAATATTCAAATATAAAGTAGTCACTTATTATTTTTGTTAAGTACCAATTATCTTTGGTACAATAGTGGGGCTGGGAGAAATTGGTAAACGAATGATTCGTTCATTCAACAATTATTTATTAGGTGCCTACTATGTGCTAGCTGGCATTGACCAAAAGGGTGAGGACAGAGCAGTGAACAAAAAAGAAAAAACCTGCTTTCAAGGAACTTACATCTGAGTAATACAAATGAAATCATTTCAACAAGCTCCCCTTCCCAGCCCACTGTCTGAGGTTTGCTTCTTCCATGCTGAGCCCTGGGGAAGAGCCCACTCTGCCTCCTCCAGTGAAGGTTTTATGAGAAGAGAGCTAATTTTAACCTGCAAGTAAATAAAATGTTATTGTTTCTCCTGGGGTTTACAGGCAACCCAGGTATATGAATTAATTTACTCAAGATTTAATTAAAAAATAAAAGCTGGGCCGGCCCGGTGGCGCACTGGATAAGTGCGCCGCTTGGGAAGCGCGGCGGCGCTCCCGCCCGAGGGTTCGGATCCCACATGCAGACCGGTTCCCGCTCACTGGCTGAGCGAGGCGCGGGAGCAACGCCGAGGGTTGCAATCCCGTTGCTGGTCCCCGGTCCGGTACGGGGGCAACACTGAGGGTTGCGATCCATTGCCGGACACGGAAAAAGACAAAAGACAAAAATAAAAATAAAAATAAATAAAAAAATAAAAGCTAATGTATTTAGCTTAAGTGAAATAACAGGTTATTTCCATTTTTCTTTAGAGTTTAGTCATTGATCTGATTTTGAACAAAATTCTATATAAAAAAGATGAAATTATTGCAGCTATAAATCTTTTAAATAATAAAATCTAATCATTTTCATTATGTTTTTAATATTGAATATTATACTATCCTTTGAAGAAAGCAACTTAGGACTAAAAGAAATCTAGACAAATTCAGATCTGCCAGCTCATTCTAACCCTAGGTTGAAGGGTTAATGCCAAAGCAACTCAGCTCATTCAGGGCCCCAAAGCAAAATGCACAGACTTTTCTGTAGGAAATTTCTCTGCAGCCCCTCCCAGCCAGTGGGTAATCACACAATGACTGAAGTTTTCACTCTTGTAGAGCCTCATCTTGGGGAAGGTTTAATGGAGTTGCAGACACCATTGGTGGCTGCAGGTTTATTTTGCTCAGAAAGAGACCCCAAAAAGCCCGTTCACACATCCTCACTGGTCTTAGTCACTGCGGATTTCAGAGAGCTGGCCTGGGGGTGGGGTTTACGATGCTCCAAAGAGGTTTAGGCTGAGAGAGAATTGGGGTGGGAGGATAAAAAGATCAGAGACTTGCAGCTAGCTGTATGATTGGCTGATCTTTTCAGTGTTTCTGAGAGGTGACAACAGTGGGCTAGAGTTCCTGGGCAGGTCCCACTGAGTGACCTCTCATTAAGGGTGGCCAAGGCAGTGGAAGGCTCAGTATAGTTGTACACCCGCCACTTCCCTGGGCTTGTAGGCTCCTGAGATGTGCATTTTGTTCTCTGCACAGAGTGCTAGGGCTAGGAGCACAGCACCCAAGAGAGGCAGGCTGCCACTCCATAGCTGGCTGATGCAGAGCATACTCAGACCTCCCCAGGCTTCTGCTTCCTCTATGCACAGACAGCAAGGGATCCAGCCAGGCGTGCCACGTGCCCTGCCTTGAACATGGTGTCAAATTTCCTCCTGGCCTTGCCCCTGGGTAAACGCTCTGTCTCCTCTCTGGAAGTGCTCCTGATAACCCTGTGAGGATGGTATACCACTGCACTGGATAGAAGGCTCTGTTGAAGCTTGGGAAGCTTGCACCAGATGCAACAAGATTCAGAGCTAGGACCACTACTATATTTTCTGGACCTGAGTCTCTGAAATACTCACATTCTCTAGAGAAACAACCAGTAGGGTGTGTGTGTATCTTCCTACCTGTCTATCTATCTATCTTTCAAGAGATTTATTTTAAGGGACTAGCTCACACGATTGTGGGGTTTGGTATATCTGAAATCTGCAAAGCAGATTGGCAGACTGCAGCACTAGGGAAGAGCTGATGTTGCAGCTCTAGTCCATTGCAGTTTAGAGACAGATTTCCTCTTCCTCGGGGGATTTCAGTCCTTTCTCTTAGACCCTTCAACTGGTGAGAAGAGGCCCACCCACATTAAAGAGGGTAATTGGCTTTACTCAAGGTCTGCTGATTTAAATGTTAATCGTATCTTAAAAACACAGCAACTGTATTAGTCCATTTCTGTTGCTTATAGCAAAATATATGAAACTGGGTAATTTGCAAGAAAATGAAATTTACTGCTTATAGTTCCTTAGGGTGGGAAGTCTAAGTCCAGGGAACAAATCTGGTGAGGGTCTTGGTGGTCACAACAGTGACCCAGAGGTATCACATGGCAGAAAATGATGGAGCAGAGAGAGAAACTAACCTCATTCATTTTCCTTTTAAAACCCTCCAAACCACACCCATGATCACTATTTTTAATCCGTTCACTACAGCAGAGTCCTACAATCTAATCACCTCTTCAAGCCCCACCTTTCAGTTACAATAATAGGATTTCCCACCTTCTTAATACTGTCACAGTGGGGATCAAGTTTTGGGGGGACACTCAATCCAACACAGCAACATTCAGATGGATTCTGACCAAAAATCTGGGTATGATGGCCTAGCCACGTTGACACATAAAATTAATCATCACAGTCACCATGATTGTTAGATGACCCATTAATGTAAAAGAGCATCAAGGAAAACAGTGACCCACCAGGTCAACTATGGCCCAGTACTCTTCCAACACTTCTAGCTCTTATTCTCCACTTACATTCAGACAGAAGTTTCTTTCCAACATCACTCTTGCACAAACATGAAAAGAAAATAAAAATAAGCAGAATAGACTGGTTAGGACTTCCTAGAAGTTCCACGTTCTGAGGTGTATCACCAACAACTGAACCTTCCTGGCACCATGCCCTTCAACCTCAGAAGTATGGGGGCTGCCCAAGTTGCCTCTGAAACATTACTCCAAACTAAGTGGTAAAGCCCTGCAAGCTGAGGGTGGTGGTGGTATTTTCTTGTTAGGGTGGGCCAAGTGATCTTTTTGTATGTATCTTGGTTAAGAAATGGAACACAAGGCCCTCTCCTTGCAGGGTCTTTCCTTCTTTCAGTTCCATAAAGTGGCTGCTTTTGATTGGAAATGCAGGACTTATGGACTCATGGTCACTTCTCAACGATGACTACTTGCTCCATAAGTATCAGGTCTAAGTGCCACTGTTTGTTTATGTGTCTTTCTGCACACACCGTGGCTGCTCTCTGCCATGCAGAGTCAAGGGTAACCCTTCTGAAGACATTTTCAATGACAAATAAAACCAGCCCATGTGATGTAATGACACAGTGGAGGGCTGTGACCAAGTGTGCACAGGCCATAACCAGCAGTTGCAACTGCCTCCTGGACTCTGGTGGTGGTATGACTCACTGGGATTGAAGGATGATAAAATGTGGGAGAACGTGCATCCTAGAATCAATGAACTATGGCACTGAGTGCATTACTATTACTACTGTTTCTTCACTAAGAGCACAGAATCTTCAAAGCTAGCTGCCCCAGTGAAGACCACACTCCTGGCCCCGAGGTGAGAGTTTCTGTAGAGCTCCCAACCCTTCCCCCTGGCTCATGCCTGGTTCCAGTCATTGAGCCTGCCTCAGTTTCCCAGACACAGAGCTCTTCTCATAGCCACGTGTCCTCTTCTCCAGGGGGAATGTGGAGCTCTGAGGAGGAGGGTGCGGTGGCTGCTCACAATGACTCTCTGCACTTGCACATTTCCGAGAGCGACTGCATGATTCTCCCGCAGACTCAGCCAGTGAACACAAAGCCACCTTGAAAGGGGCAATGCCATCATCCATATTTGCCTCCTTCTTGTTACATATTCCTGCCAACCACCGACTTCCAGCTGACATTTCATTATTTAAACATATGTCACCTTCTTCATTAACAGGCTGACCACACAGCCCAGCTCTCCTGGGACAGCAGATCATCAACGTTGCCTTGTTCACTCTCAAAAGTGGCCCATTTTGGACAATCCCAATCTATAATGCCATAAACTCCTAAAGCCAGATCAATTTGTTAGTGTATTTCACAGCTCTTGGACTCCTCTCTCTTTATTCTCAAAGGACTCATAATTCCGGATATTTAAGCTGGACCCTGAAAGCAAAAGGCTCTCCTCCTCACTCCCCAACCAGGTTCAAAGGTTTTGGTTGTTGCTCTTCAGCATCAGAGATCATTTGAGGAAATGGCTCCATGACCTGAGCCCAGGTGGATGGCACCTGGGTTAAGGGTCTGCAGCTGGAAGGAGAGGCTCACTCCTCAGACACCAAGGTGAGCCTCTTTGCTATCTCCTCTGCATCACAGAAGACTGGACTGTCTCAGCGCCAGTTCCTCAAGCTTGAGGCATTTCTGGGATGCTTCTCTTGAAAGCCAACCATGGGAGCCACTCACAAGTCTGATAGCCCTGGTTTTCCATCCCATGTTGCTCCCAGAGAGGACTTCCTGTCCAGTTGTCGGAAACCCCACTTAGCTCTTGTGCCATCCCCAAGCTTGCTCTCACCAGCCCTTCCCTGTGGCCACTGTGTTGTTTCCCACAAGAGGACAAGCTCCAGGAGGTCAGAGCCTTGCCCCTTCTTCTCCCTCTGTGCCCAGCCCCTTTGCCATGCAGGCTTCCTGAATGAACTGCCTCTGTTCCTTGGGCCATACCTGCAGTCACACGATTAGCACTCCAAGGAAGTGCCTGCTTTATCTCCCACAGCCTAGATTCATGTTTACTAAATTTAAAGTGCCGTTCCCAAGACAAAGATTTGTTCCTACTGCTGCTATTCTATAGAATAGTCTGTGTGGGTTTTGATTCTCCATTGCTATAATACTTCTTCCCAGTACATTTGTCATGCCTGCTAGGGCTGCCACACAAAATAGCCCAGACTGGTGTCTTAAACAACAGATACTTACTGTCCCTCAGTTCTGGAGGCTGGAATTCCCAGATCAAGATGTCGCAGGATTGGTTTCTCCAGAGGCCTGTCTCCCTGGCTTGCAGACGTCTGTCTTCCCCCTGTGTCTTCACATGGCCATTTCTCGGTTTGCCTCCCTGGCATCTCTCTCTTCTTATATGGACGCCAGTCATATAGAATTAGCACCCACCCATGTGGTCTCATTTTAATGCAATTACCTCTTTCAAGGCCTTATCTTCAGTCACATTCTCTGGGTTGAGAATCTCTGGGTTGAGAATACTCGGGGTTGAGGTCTTCAACATATGAATTGGGGGGGCAGTCACAATTCTAACAAATGTGATCTTCCCAGACATTCTGAGATGGAGGTGGCCCATTTTACTGAAGAGGCCACTGAGGTAAATGTGGTGCCCACCATGAACGTGCCATCCAGGTGCCCCACGTGTGGCATGGACAAGTCAGAGCAGACTCTGTGCTCATGCACTGGGGGTGTGGAAGCAAAAACATGTAAAATAAGCAAGGCAGCTTCCGGCATTGCTGAGTGCCATGAAGACCAGCAGGCCATGTAAAGGAGTGAGGCAGAGGGTTTTGGGCCTGAGATGTGATTTCCTGTGCTCGGTGCAGCAGCCTGTCAGGGAAGAACCAACACCTCAGCGAGCATGGCCAGGTGTGAGCTTGCTCCAACCCCACAGGTGCTGAAAGTAGATGGCAAGTACTCCTGGATCCCAGCAAGACAGCTGACTGCTCTCAATGGGGCACACAGCAGGGCACCAGCTGACCTGTTCTGGTTCCACGGCTCCCATGGCCCACGAGGCCAGCAGAAGGCCCAGGGGAGGCTGTACATGGCAGGTCCTGTCCCAGCTGAGGGGAGTCTGCTGCCTTGCCAGTGGGCAGAAAGCAAGCCTCTCCTTGTCTGGAGGGAACTACGGCTCACCTCTCAAGGTCGCCACCAGCATAAAGAACCTGAGACACAGCTGAGCAGAAGAGCAGTCGGGCACAGTGCACACAGGTGGCAGACAACCATGCCAGGGCACAGAGGCCTGCCGGAGGGGCCAGTTGAGGTGCGTTGGCTGTGGAGGCCTTGGAGGAGAGGACAGGGAGTAAAGGACCCCTAAGGGCAAGTCTGGGGTGGAACATGCAAAGACCGAGCAGGTGCCAGGGCAGGAGCAGAGGGCCCGGCGTGAGCCTGCAGACCATGGGGAGGGCAGAGGCCCCTTCCATCCGGACTAGGGCCCAGAGCTATATAGTTTTATTCTCAAGTTGCTGATGAGAAAACACTCCCAGAGAGGGAAGCAAGATGCTCCAAAGTGGTGGACATGGGGCTGAGTTAGGGGTTGAATGTTTGCACCCCCCACAAATCCACATGAGTCCCTAGCCTCAAATGTGATTGTATTTGGAGGTGGGGCTTTTGGAAGGTGGTTAGATTTAAATGCAGTCATGTGGGTGAGGCCCCCATGACAGGATTAGTGCCCTTATAAGAAGAGGAAGATCTCTCTCTGTCTTTCCATACACCCTCATGGAAGAAAGGTCTTGTGAGGACACAGCAAGAAGGCACCTCTCAACAAGTCAAGAAGCCAGCCCCCATCAGACACCAAATCCTCTAGTATCTTGATTTTGGACTTCCAGCCTTCAGAACTTTGAGAAATATATGTCTCCTGTGTAAGCCAACAGTCTGTGATATTTTGTTAAGGCAGCCCAAGCTCAGGAGGGCAGGCTGGAATCCAGATCCTTCTGGCTCACACCTACTTTTTCCCAGTGCCCGGCTGCTGCTGGCCCAGGACCAGGGGCTTCCCTTCAGCCACGGGGGCACAGGCTAGGTGGAGCTGAAGATACGGGCAGAACACCACTGAGTGAAGGATTTCCTCACATGCAACCGAAACTTTCCTCCAGGTTAACCACAGTACCCACGTGATACTCTAAACACAGAAGCCACACCTTAGATGCAAAAGTAAGGTGGGTGTTTGTTACACCAGAAACTGTGGGGAGCAGGTGGGCCAGCATGAGGCTATGATTCTAGGAGGAATCTGCCAGGGATGTTAGAAGCATATGTCCCATCTGTGTCCAGATGATGGTTATCAACATGAGGTACTCAGTGTACCCTGAAAACCCAACCAAATATGAACACGAAGTCCTCCCAAGTGCCGACTTACACATGGGAGCTTCCAATCTCAGACCAAAGGGTCCTCCCTCTTGTTGATGCTGAATGACTTGGGGTGGTGGGGGCAGTGTCCTTTGCTGCCTCCCAGGACTTGCAGTGTCCACGGAGTGCAGTAACACTGTGGCATTTACACTTTCAACACACTTGCATACTTCCCCTGCGTAATCCATCCAACGCTTGGTGCTCCATACGCTTAGCCCCATTTTACAGATGAAGAAATTGAAGATGAGTGCCAAGGGAGCGTAGACAGGAAGTGGTAGAAAAATGACTGGAACCCAAGCTGCGTTTGCTGCTCCCCATGGAACATGCATCCACACATCCATCCTCCCACACACCTACTGCGTGCATGTTGGGGGTTAGGGTGTGGGGTGGGATGCTTGGGAAATTCCACAACACTGACCCTGCTATCAAAGATTTGAAGCTCACCAGGGAAACACGTGGTGTATACTCATATTCTCACAGAGGATGTAAATCCAGGGACATAAGGTCTCAGGAGCTGTGCAGGAGAGCTGGGGCAGAGGAGGGTGAGGAAGATGTGAGCCTGACTAGACTCCAAGCCAAGCACCATCTCCCACCAGGACGATGGGGACAGGCCCTGCCAAAGCTAGGCAACTTTTCACCTGCAGCAGGAGAGCTTTCTTAAAACACAAAGGGAATCTTATTCTTTGAACACACTCATAAAGCCATCTGTGTTTCTCACTACTCAGCTCCTGACCTGGACGCAGGGCCCTGACCGGTGCCACCTGCACCTCCCCCACCTGCTGTGGCACCTCCTGTGCTATCTATTCCAGCCATGCAGCCTCTGCACAGACTGCTCCTGCCGCCCAAGCCAACACTCCTCTTTCTTCTCTTCACCTCGTTAGCACCTGCTCATCCTCTACACTGAAGTAATGGTCACCTCCTCGAGGAAGCCTTCCAAGGTTGCCTGGACTGGCTCTGTCCCTTTTTCCCTTTCTGCTGCTCCTACAGTCAACATTTTATACATCAGGGTACAGCTGTCCCCATCCCCAACCTGGAAGAAGCACAAAGTAGGCAGAGTCCTGTGTATTTCATTCATCAGAGTGTCCAGCACTCCTAGTTCAGGACTTCAGTAGAGACTGGACTAAAGGATGGATGGACAGATGGATGGGTGGACAGACGGAGACTGATGGGTATTCCCTGCAGAAACTCCATCTCTGGTCCACTGTGCCTTGGCTGCTCCAGTTGGGTGGAGTGGGGAAGGGATGGGTTTGAAATGTCATGGGCAGGAACAGAGGACAGGACCTAGAGATAGCCTGGGCTGGGCTTCCATGGAAGCTCAGCATGGGTCTGCTCCCAGGCAGAAAGCCCTGGGCGTCCTTGCTGTTGTACCTGAGGCTCAGCCAGGCAAGCACACCTTCATCCAGCCAAGAATGGGCCGGGCACCTGTGTCTAGGGTCCTGGAGGTCCAGAGTCTCACCATGGTTGGCCCAGGCCCTCTGAGGGCTGCCCTAAGATCCCATGCTGGCTGCATGGAGCTAGGTCAGGGTCTCAGTCTGGCTTCCCATTCATGGGTCCCTCCAGGTCACAAAAGCTTCTTATCACCAGAACTCTTGAGTTGAGAGAGAAGCTGGGACTACACCTAGTTCACAGCTGAGAAAATCAAGGCCCATGGGTTTCTTTGGTTTATTCTCAGATCCCTGACAAGTGGGTATCTGAGCTCTTGCTGACAGGAGCCAAGGCATCCACAAACCAACCTTCCTGCCATCACCTGGAGCCCCACCCACATGCACAGGTGTCCTGCCCCAGGTCCCAGAGGCATACTCGCAGGGCCTCTCAGTGCTGAGCCAGAAAAATGAACAAACCAGGAAACAACCTCCACTGAAACACACACACACACACAGCCTAATGCTCAGCATTATCCAGCAGCCTCATTATTTGAAAAGAACAGAATCAGGTTTCTACAAATTGTTCTGGAAAGCTGATACCACCAGAAACTCAGTGAGGCAATTAGTCCTCCTAATGAATGATCACTGGAGCATTCACTACTAAACTCGAGCAGGATGGTGGCACATGAGCCGAGCCAGGGAGCCTGGCAGCAGGGGTCAGGTACCAGGACAGCACCCCCGTGGCTCTCAGTGAGACAAGCACTGACACTCTTGCTGCCGGACACAGGCGGCCCCAGCTTTGGCTACCTCAGAAAGCAGAACTCTCCAGAATCTGGGCCCTGTCAGGATGGCCCTGGGCTGGTTCCTAGCTGCTGCCGCCCAGGTCACACTCCAGGACACGTCACTGTGGACACACAGGCAGTTCCCCAAAATGCATAAAACTGCATTTCTGGAGCAACAGTAACATTTTAAAGCATGTTTTTTTAAAAAAATAAAACAAATTAGAGGAAACATCATCTACTTTGTGGGTGCTAAAATTTTCTGAGGATAAATTGTGTGTGTGTGTGTGTATACAAGGAATATGAGATTTATTATTAAATTACTTTCAATCCATGACTAAAAGCCAAGAGAGGTCAGGATGGTTTTAAGTCCTGGATCTATGATGTGTGACTGATGTTTTTAACATAAATAAATAAATAAATGATATTAGAAATATATATCTATATATAATATTATAAAATGATAATACTGTGAATATAAAATTTTATATATCAATCTCATATTATATTTAATTATGCTGATATTCATATTAGAAGTAACTACTTACAGAGTAAATTTGATATTATAAAAATTCAGTCCTGCTGTCGCACATTTGAGATGTGGAGTTAACTATGCTTAGAGGTACATTTAACATCTCACATCACTTTTAATAGATTGGCTTATCTTATAGAAAAGAAATTTAAAAAATAAAGCCATAGATATTCCCTTTTTTACTTAGTTTCAAAGGCAGTTACCATCTCTTTGGTACAAAAATACTATAAGGACTATTTCAGGTCAAATCTTTCAGGCCTGAATTAAACCCTGACTGGGAGCCAGTGTAGACACTGCTGGGCCTTGTCAGGCTCCACAGTATTCTGGTGTGAGACGGATCCCCAGGAATCATGCACTCAGGAGCTCCGTCCCCAGGCCTCTGGGTGCCTCTCAGAGAGCTTTTGGCTGAGGAGAGAAGAAGGATCAACGGACAGGTTTATCTATTAACTTCTGTGGGTAAGACTTGACTTGAGCAGAGAATTCCCAGACAAATAAAAAGAATACAGCTGAAAGCCAGTGATCCACATAACCAATAATCATGTTCTAGAAAAGGCACAAGTCACCAGGTCATCAAACAGCAAACTCCAGACTGGGACCAGCATTTTCTAATTTACAGGACAGCCTCTATGCCATAGTGCCTGGGGCTCAGAGCACAGGGATAAAAACATCTTTCCACATCAGTCTACATCACTTCAAAATCCTTAAGTAGAACTGAAAAAAAGAAGTCATTAGCTAAAATGTCATTTTCCTTTCATTTCTTCACATTCACAAAACATTCCTTATAAATTGTGTATTTTTAAGCTTATTTCTTATTGTCCCTAAGACACTGATGGCTTGGATTCCCCAGCAACCACACCTCCGATACACCACTCTCTGTGCACAGTGACCAACCTGCCCAAGAAGCCTTGGGAACTCACCTCCCCATGTCTTATCGAGGACAATGGAGGAAGCTGGCACCCTTTTTAAAAGCGATCTTGCCCCTCAACTGGCGGGAGCACCACATGGAGCAAAGACTCCACTTCTTTTCCATACGTGCTGCTGAGCCCCCACCTCTTCATTATAAATGCCCTCCATGGTGACCATCTGAGAGCAACGCTCCTACACAGGTGGCCTCCAGAGCATGCCTCCTGCTGGGGCTGGGGCCAGGGCAAAAAGCCAGTGCAACTCCACCCACGTGTGCATCCTTAAAGATGCACGGCTGAACAGGCAGTGGGTTCCCAGCCCAGAGTGACTCAACCCTGCTGGACTCTTCCCCATGGCTGGGGATCAAGGTGACAATACCAGGTGACAAGCTTAGCCTCTTGCTGATGGGAAAGTGGAAACTTGCCTAAACTACTAGGAGTAGCGTGTAGCAGGGGTATGAGATGAAACATGTTCAGTTTGCTTGAAGTTAATCAATTAATTTCATTTACTTTAACCATTATGCAGTCCTTGGCCTTTGCCTGCTACTCACCCCTAGTTCCTCCAAACTTGTTCAGGAGCAGACCCTTTCTTCCACTGAAGTTGTGGAAACATAATCTCAAGATATAAAACAGCCCGAAGGAAAATACACAGCAGGAGGAGAGGAGGCAGCCTTCTCCCTGCCCCCACTGCTCCCAGAGTGTGTCTGGGACAAGCTCCTTGGATGCAACCTTAAAACCACAACTCTGATGGGGCTCCTACTTCTATAGTTTACTAGAAACACTCGGGCCCCACCCTGTCCCCCTGAATTAGAATCTCCTGGCAGGAACCCAGGATCCTTTCCCTTCCCGGCTCCCTCCTCCTTTGCCCAGTGCTCCCTCTCCTTTCCACCCTCCTGGACAGGGCCTTGGAATGCGGTGCTGGGAGGGGTCTGAGCTCCTCTGCCCTGCATGCCCACTGCCCCTCCACTTCACAGCAAGTCTTAGGGTTGGGGCAGTGAGCTGTGGCAGATTCCAGACACTGAGACCTCATTCATGCTAGGGTGGGGCTGGGGGGAGGGAGCTCATGCCAACCCCCACCTCCAGAGGAGCCATCAATGGGGGCTCCATGAGTACTGTCACCCCCAGGCTGGACGTCACCTGCGGATGTGTTCAAGAGGAGCGATGAGTGCAAGGCATGGTTTAAGTGCTCATAGGCTCATTCTGTCAAGCTCTATGAGAACTGCTTGCAACATGCACAAAAGCAATTGCTAAAGAAATAAGGAGCTCACAACATAATAGTCCCAAGACCCATGTCCAGAGGCCAGGGAATAAGGTACGTGTTAGATAGCAGCTGTTTGCAGGGGCTCCTTGACCAGCTGGCGTCCTGAACCAAAGAACTGCCAGGAGTCACCCTTATCCTTTCCTTGACAGACCCCCACCCATACAGGGCCCCAGAGGAGGTCACAGGAGGGTGCATTAGCGTCACAGCAGCATCCAGGATCAAGTCAGAGGCTGGAAGATGGACCCCAGAGGCCCTGCCATCCCAGAGGTTGCCCTGTGCAGCAGGAGGAATATTTAGCCTGATTTGTAATGAATTGAAAAAGATTAGGCAGGGGCAGGCAACCTGGCAACCCAGAGAGTGCAAATGGATTACCAATGACCTATACTGGCAGGACTCTGCAGACCCACTTGGCAACTTGCTGACTCTCTCTTGGGCCCAGTGGATGCCTGGGATGCCAGCCCACCTGGCAGGGCCCTGTGCGCAGGAAGGGCCTGATGCATGTACTGGGCTGGTAGCCAGTCAGCTTATTCTCCATACACGTATGTGTTCCCTCTTTCCCATCTCTCTAGAGTGGGCAGTGATAACGTCCCCCATCCATACAGGCACAGAGCCAGAGAACATGACAGCATCACCTCCAAATGGAGGCATGTGACTTACCAAAAGGTCATCTGTCTCTGGAGAGAGGCACATGTGGGAACTAGCAGATTTATATTTGGCAAAATCACACTCAGGGCCTTTCCTTAAATGCAGATGAGTGTAAAGAGAATTACCAGAACAGGAGGAGAAGATGTGCTTCTCACCACCATGGGGAGCTGCCTGGTCCCTGATCCCCCTCTGTAATGCTACAGCTTAGGGAGAGCTTGAGAGATCTCTTGAGATCTCCCTCCTCCAAAACCCAAAAGTAGGAACAACCAATATCTACATTTATTTATTTATTTATTTATTTTTTGTCCTTTTTGAGACCAGCCGCACCGCGCTCAGCCAGTGAGCGCTGTGAGTGAACCGGTCATCCCTGTATAGGATCCAAGCCCACGGCGGGAGCGCTACTGCGCTCCCAGTGCCGCACTCTCCCGAGTACGCCATGGGCTCGGCCCTACATTTAATCAATTAACCCAAATCAATGAAAACACACTCTCAGCAACTAAGCAAGGGAAGAGACAAGAATAAAATGAGTGTTTCTGAGGTTCTCTCTGGCTTTGCAAAATATCCATAATGTCCCATTATTTAAAATACATCTTAAGAAGGTTTCTATATGGAAATATACCAAGATATATTTTAGAGATTGGGAAATTTTCTACGAGATTAAGAATTATATTCCAAAAATTTATCATCATCTTAGCAATAAAACTGTACATTGCTTTATGCAAAACTCTTGTTGGCTTGCAATCTCTAAACCTCTCGAGGTTCATTCAGTCCAGAGAACTAAGATCATTTTCTACTGTTAAGAGTTCAGGTGCAAGTTCTGCTTATGTTAACACAATTTTCTGGGTCTCATTCACTCCAAAAAGCATGTGGCTCATCTTGCAAGAATTGGTGCATCTCTGGGCAGGAACTTTTCCCCAGAGTCTCATTTATGTGCCTTTCAGAAGTTTAAGAAAGCACATTTGCACTAACGACAGATTTCTCATGAATCAGTAAGTCTAACAGTTTTATCAGCCACACATTTAAGAAGAGACCATCCAAGCAAACCTCTTGTACCCACTGGAAAACGAATGTTTAGAAACACCTATTACAATATTTATTAAAATGCCATCCTTCTCTCCAGACCCTCCTGGAGGGTCTAGTGAGTTGCTGTACAGCCAACGAACACCCACAGTGACCACTGCTGGCCACGGGTTCAAAAGCCAGTCATTCCATCCTTCAGCCACTGTCTCTCCAACAAGTACCAGAGTCTAAGTCTCTTCCCCTAGGATCATTTATAGAAAACAGTCCTATTATTAAAAAGAAAGATACATTATCAAAATATATTATCAATATAAGTGACCAGAGAGCATTCCACAATCCAACATAAATGTTAAGCCAGGAGAAGCGAGTTTCCTACTGGAAGGGTGTTCTACCATTCTAGCCCCGCCACTGGGGAACCAGCTACGAACAGTGGTCCACAACCCCAGGAGGTTAATGGCAGGGTATATGGAGCTCTGCCACCCTCCGCACCCTACCTCCATCGACTGTCATCATGGGGGGCGTGCTCATTCACTTTTCCAAGTAGTGGGAACAGCTTTTGGCCACATGTGCTACCTGCCCTCCTTGTCCTCTCTCACTTGTAGACTTAAGACTCTGGACCAATTCAAGTCAATTCAATTCTGCTTTATTTTCCAGTTGCTATGTGCCAGGCAATGTGCTGATCTTTTTATAAACTTTGCCTCATTTAACCCTCATAAAAGCTTGGTAGGGTCAGTAATATCATTCCCATTTTGTAGGTGAAATCAAGCCTCAGAGAGGTTAAGTAACTTGCCCACATTAGCTATGGTTCAGACTCAGTCTCCCCACTACTGAATCCCAAGCTCGTCCCTGCCTTTTCCCAAGACACACAATCTCATAGGAAATGTGTGTTGCACACACATGCTCACACACAAACATACATGATCTGTGAAAAGGGTTCACGCAGGTGTATATCTGCATAAGCTACTATGCGTTACTTAATCATTATAATTTATGAATGTGCTTAATGTCTATTTTTAATTCTAATTTTGACTTCCTATTTTTAAGCTCTTACATGTTATTTTCTTTGACTGCTTCTGAATTATACACAAGATATGTAGCAGAAAGCGCAGAAACATTCCCAATCTCTTATCTGGGTTTAGAACGATTGGGGAGCTGACATTTAAGATCCTCAGCTCTAGTTTTGACAGGGCTAAAAAGAGAGTCTGGGAATGCCTGTGGACTGGATGGGTTTGACGGGCCTCTGCCCAGTACTACAGCTATCTCGACAACAGCTTGCCTGAGATGGTTTAAAACCATCAGCACAGCCCACTGGAGCCTTTCTTCCAGCAATTAATGTGCTATATTTGATTAAGATGCTTACATTCTTATGGAAGTAAAATGGATCTGAAATCATACGCTAAAAAAAAAAAAAGCACCAGAGAAACTGACTGGAACCACATGGGCTGTTGATCATCTCATGTTCTGTGTCTTTTCACCTGAACTCTTCCCAAGAATTTAGAAGAAATCATTCAACTCAGAAATCTTCTGCTACTAAGATACTGTTCTTGCATTTAATGATCTGGAGAAAGCTTCCCTTCCCATAGATGCCAGTTGCATTTGTCTGATGAAGCTGTTGACACCTCAGAGCATGCAGTGCTTTTCCATAGAGAAGGGGTCAGAAGATAGAATATCCAGACACATGATATTTTGTAATACAATCGAGCTAATAAATGCTAATGGAGTAAATCTTTTACACACACAAAAAAACCAAAAAACAGAAAAACAACTCAAAGGTCTTTCACAAGATTCAATTAAAACATAATTCAAGAATCACCAAACCATCCGCAAGTCCAGGAGAACAATCAATGCAAAGTAAAGCCACAGCAAAACCATCTTCCCACTTGGGCAGAGCTCACCTTTCTGTTCCACGAGCCCGATGTGGAACACAGCACTTCTGGAAACACAATCAAGCATCAGTAACAGCACCTGCTGAGTTTTCCCAGCACTGACCCCATCCAGTTGAACACTTTCAGGAGCATAAGCTGGGACAAACTTTTCAGAAAATAGACTCTCTGGAGAAAGAAGAAGGCACCTGTCTCAGAGGCCCAGCACGGGCTTGGGCTGTGTCTTTGTTGTTGATGCCACCTGATTTCTGGTAAGTTCCAGTCAGTACCAGCCTCGAGATTTCACACCACATTCATCTAGGACCTTGTTTTTCACATTTAGAAGTTTGCACATGAGAGACCCTGGTGCACTTCTCTGTTAAGGATGCC
Source organism: Galeopterus variegatus (assembly GCF_000696425.1). Lineage (NCBI taxonomy): Eukaryota > Metazoa > Chordata > Mammalia > Dermoptera > Cynocephalidae > Galeopterus > Galeopterus variegatus. The sequence continues at coordinate 247,235 of NW_007727378.1, read as the reverse complement.
AGAGCATGATGTCAGTTCAGTTTCGTGTTCCTGGCTGCTCCCAACAGCACAGCCAAAGCCTCGCCGGGCTCTGTGAACAGCGCACCCACACCAGAGAGAGGGGAACAAGAGAACAAACAAGAGGCACACGGTCTCTCCCCTGGGACTCATGACTGTGGGGCATCGGTACGGCTTGGTCAGCAGTCGAGCCTGGGGCTAAGAGCCACGGCTAGGCTAGATTCAGGGGTCTGACTCCAGTCTGGCCGGCCCCACATGGGCTGGGTGAGGCCCAGACTTTAATCGTGTGTAGCCTCCTGCCTTTCTTTTCTAAACTTCTTGGACAATTGATCAAAGTGGAGCTTGAATGAAGAGCCAAGTCAACAAAAAGCCACAGGACCAAGAGGTATTGGGGAGAGAAAAGAGGCCCTGACAGCAAGGAGGAGGCATGAGGAGAAGAGGGGTGTGGAACTCCAGCTGGGGGCCATGGGGGACCCGCCCATGCCAGCATCCATGCCCCGCATTCATGCCCCACATTCCAACACATAAGATGCACACTGGACTTCAAAACAGCTGAAACCCCATTCCCTATGTGCATCCCAGGTGCTACTCTTTCTGAGAAACACTGGGGAACAGTCCTTCAACAGAATCTGGTAACCTTTTCACCATGGGCAATTTTGAACTACAGCTCCTAATAAGGAAAATGTATCCTGGGGAGACACTGCTGTTGTCTGCTCCCTACCCAATACTCATCCCACCTTTGCCTGCCCATGAGAACCTGGTTTCTGATGGATGGTGGGTTAATGTGCCCAGCCTCAGGTAATGCATATTGATTACCATAAACCAGTGGTGGCAATACTGTTCCCTGCTTTGCAGGTAGTGGCAGCTGCACTAAAACCTAAGCAGAAACCCAGTTCTGGCCAATAAAAACAATGCAGAAACCTGCTCAGAGAATTTCTAGGAAATCTTTGCAATCCTGATAAAAGAGAATCAGAAGCAGGTGGTATAGACCTTATTATCCCTCCAGCCCCCTTGAATTCGGACAGAACGGCTAGTGCTTCAGCAGCCATCTTGGTGCTCTGTGGTTGAGAGAATTACAGAAAGGCCAACCCAGACAGGTCAAGCCCTGTACCAAAGCTAGTAACCTTGAGACTTCTCCTTACTTACAGGTGTGAAAAGAAAGACCTTCATTGGTCAGTTTTCTATTACTCATACCTGAACAGATTCCTAAATGATATACACACAGACATTTTATTTGTGCACCTCAATAATTAAGTGATAGCAGCAATAATAGTACATTTCCTATGCATAACTGTTTCTTAATCTACTAAAGATTACCACAAAATTTATTTAACTGAACCCTCTAGTTCAGGAGGGTTACCAGGAGAACATATTTTCACCATTTTAGAGAGAGGAAAACACACCTGGAGAGGTAAAGTGATAAGTCCAAGGCTCTCACAGCCAGAGCTTCCCCAGGGCTTCGATGGAATCACCCTTGGCAGTGGGGTCACGAAGATGGTGCAGTTCTTCAGGCAGCTGGAGAAAGGGGGTCACTTCAGGGGGTGGGAGGGTGTCCCTCCACACATGGCATGGCAGCCCAGCACACTCAGCACTCCACAGAACTGGGCCTATTTGCACAAGGGGTGCACATGGGACAAAGGGGGGCACTGAGGTAGGCAAGAGCTTACCTGAACAGTGGAGCCCCACCACTGTTCTGCACTGAACTGTGTGCACCCCAAATTCATATGCTGACACCTAATCCCCAATATGACTGTATTTGGAGACAGTGTCTTTAAGGAAGTAGTTAAGGTTAAATGAGGTCATAAAGGTGAGGCCCTAGACCACTAAGACTAATGCCCTGATAAGAAGAGGAAGAGCCACCAGAAGTTGCTTACTCCACACATGTACAAAGAAGAGGCCATGTGAGGATATACTGAGGAGGCGGCCATCTGCAAGCCAAGGAGAGAGCCTTCACCAGAAATCAACCTTGCTGACACCTCTATCTGGGGACTCCCAGCCTCCAGAAGTGTGAGACAATAAATGTCTGTTGTTTAGGCTACCAGTCTGTAGTATTTTGTCACAGCAAGCCATAAGAGTGAGACAATAACTTCCTCAACAGGGATAAGCTATGTTAGTAATGTTTCTGGACTATCCTTTGGAGGCTGGATGCTCCCAGGACTAAGCTTGCCCCTTTTGAATTCTACCTGAAAGCCAGTCTCTCTTAGCTCTGTGGTGTTGGCCAATGCAGACATCTGTGGCAAGGGGCTCTGCATCCTAAAAGACACCCAGCAGGATGAGGCAGGGCACTCTGATGAGAAAGTTGCCAATCAATCAGGCACAAAGCCAAGCTGCTGGGGGCCTATGTCATGTGCCCAAGGATGGGGTGTGCCTTCATCTGCAGTCCCTGAACAGGGCCCTAGGGTTCCCTATCCAGCAAGGAGAGCCACAGATCAGGCACTGCAGAGAGGAGGCCTGGATTCAACCTCCTGTCTCAGTCCTCACTATTAAGGGCAATTTAAATTACATTTAGTGGAAAAGATAATAATATTTCTAGCCAGACAGAGACGGTGATGGCTGCAACTAAGATGGAAAGAATGGAAAGAAGCAGACAGAGGAAGGGATGTTCGGGGAAATGAATTATTGGAATCTTTTGATTGATTTGACATCTGTTTGTGTGTCTGTGTGTAGCATGGCATATATGTGCGTGGTGTGTGTGTATGTGTGTTTGGTGCATGGTGTATCTGTGTGTGGTGTGTATGCATGCTTGCTTGTGTGTGGGGTATGTGGTGGGGTGCATCTCTGTCATGTGTGGGGTGTGTACATGGCAAGGTGTGTGTGTGTGCACGTGTGTGTGTGGGTACATGTGTGTATGTGTACATGTGTACAAGTATTTGTGTGTGTATATGTATGTGTATGTGCGAGTGAGAGTGTGTGGGTACGTGTGTGTATGTGTGTGCGCATGTGTGTACTTGTGGCGGTGGAGGAGCCGGGGACAGCTGCCACAGGAGTGAGCAGGCTCTCGCCCACCCTCAAGGGCTCTAGGGTGGTGGAGAGGGGCCTTTTGCTCACCCTCACTTCCCTTCAAGGGTCCCCACTCTATAGGGACCACATGGGCACAGCGAGGGTGCCGCCTGCTGGAGCCGCAAGCAGGCCAGGCCCCTGCTGGCAGAATGCCATGTGCCCTGCTCAGAGCCATGCAGGGAAAGGGAGTGAGCATTTGTCCATTGCTGGTGTGCTCGGCCCTTCCACCAGTCGGCGTGGGGGAGGGTCAGCCTTGAGAGCCCACAGATGCAGGATCGCCTCTAGGACACCTGAGAGATGAGCGGGGAACCAAGGACAGCAGGGTCCCCGCTGCCTGGCTCTTCTGCTTTCCCAGGACAGAGGTGGCACTGACCACTGCCAGTCCTTCCTTACCCAGGCTCACCCCACATGTGCCCGGTCTCCTTGTGGGGGTCACATTAGCAAAGGCACAGGGGGAAGAGCCCAGCTTCCTACCATGCTAGAGCCTCTGTCCGCAGTTCCCCGACCCTGTGCCCCACCCAGCCAGAGAGCTCCAGCTGGCCTGTCCTGGGAGGTGCCTACATGCCTCCAGCACTAGCCTTGGGGGACCTGGGGCCCATAGTGACAGCATTAACAGACTTTTGGAGACAAATTCCAGACAGCCACATGAACCATTCTGAGGTGACTTAAACTCAAAAGGCACAGAATTTAAATTATTCTGCCTCCTTTACAGTTGCCCTTGCTGGAGGAGAGAAGAAACAGCCTTGGGAGAGATTTCATGTGCCTGTTATTAGTGACATTGTCTTCAAGGAAATGCAAACCCTGAAGCCATTTCATGGACGTGAGAAGAGCCACATCTCACTCCTTTGTGCCTGAATAAAAGAACTACCTCACCACAGCCATATTTCAGACCTTAAGAACACTCCCACTGATGCTTAAATGAAAGGCCCCCAAGAGGTAGTAGAGTCTGACTTGCCACGACAAAGCCTCCTCCCCCAACCCCCAACACCCACTCCCTGCCATCTCAAGCCATGTCTCCCTGTAGAATGTCACTGTGCAAACAAGCGAGTTCAAGTGAGAAGATCAGATCTGCAACAGCAGGACCAGCTCGGAGTGTCTAAGCCATGCACACCCGGTCCTGGGTCTCCCCCTTGGTCCTCAGCACCCCTGGACTTGACCTGCAAGTGTTGCACCTCCTCCCATATACCAGTCTAGCCGTCATTTCCAAGGGCACTAAGCTTCTCTCCAAAGGCACAGGCATGAGGTCTTTCCACATCATGTGTGCTCTCTCAGGACACAGGACCTGATCCTCAAGGCCGGGACCTTCTCTGGCCACTTCCAGAATAAACCAGAGAGAAGGCGCAAGACACCAGGTGCAGCACACTTCACGTACCCGTGAGCATGAGAGCCCCATGCAGTATGTGCTCGACGGAGCTCAGTATGTAATCATGTGTGCTGTGTCCTAATGACTTCCTGCATGACACATCACACAGCTTTTCTGACATGAAGAAGCACTATTCTACTGCACCAAGATTAGGAAAATTCCGCATTTTACATACCAACTACTCCATAAACACTGGTTCTGAAAAACGCGCATGGGGGTTGGAAGTAAGGGAGCACATTCTTTAGTCGAATGAGTTGGAGGAAAACTTGATTCCACTTAAGCAACCAGTTTCCATGTTATAGGCCATCTCAGAGCCTTTGATGCACCAATGGACGTCATGCAGCTTTGAGAACAAATAATAGTATATAATATTTCCCAAACTTATTGGACCAAAGAATCATATTTTATTTTGTAATAAAACATATTTTAACTTCATGAAACATAACTTGGGACATTTCCAGTTTCTCCATTTCACAGACCTTTCTAGTTTTCAAAATGCTCCTATAAATACAAATCTCCTGAAATATCCAAGCCCAATTCCTGCCTTAGCAGTTACACCCAGACAACAATCAAGAATCCGCATTGTCACGCCAAGAATATCTGAAAAGATTCCTTAACTGAGAATTCTTGACAACTGGAGAAATTACAATAGTGCCTCCATTCTAAGACACATAGTCTGATAATAGTTAGCAGAGAAAAAAAGGCAAAAAAAAAAAAAAAAAAAAAAAACAGCGAGAGCATCAATCCCGGTATCCTGGTAGACTAGGTTCCTCTGGGTAGTAACAGACCAGCCAGTGCCCTAGCAGCTCAGGCCCACAAAAGCTTTATTCTTGCTCATGCTAAATAGTCATGGCAGTCAGCTTGGGGCTGTGCTGCATGACCCCTCACTCTGGACACAGGCTGGTGGAGACCACCCCAAACACTGGCATCACCACACAGAGGAATTACACGCTGATAATTAAATACTCGAGCCCGGAAGTGACACAAATCACTCCCATTCACAACTCATCTGACAGAATCAGCCCCCAGGGCCACCCCTCAAGGAGATGCCTAGGACTCAGCCCTGCTGAGTGCTGCAAAGGCAGAGATCTGGGAATTCTGGCACCAATGACAACCATGGGGGTCAAGCCTGCTGCAACCCTATTCATGTGACATGGCCTAACTTCAGCAATACTAAGATGCAAAGAAAGACCACAAAATGTGAGAAAATAGAATTTAAAAAACTATGCTTAGGTTCTATTCATGTTTACGAGCAGTTAATTTTTGCATAGAGATGAATCCGTGCACATATTGGCCAAGTATCTATTCATCACATGACAGCTCTGGGTGAACATCCTGCCTTGCCAAGGCTGGAATGAATTTGCAGTCACAGGATTGGGATCCTGAAGGTCCTGCATCTTCTGTGGCACCTGCCCTGACTCTCAATCCCAGGCTGACTGCACAGAAGGCCAGCCTTGCTCAGCACTTGTTCCCTGTCCCTCAACAGAGGAATGCAGAACCCCCGAGCCCTTCCACTGCCTCCTAGGGCCCCCAGGATGCTGTACCTACATTTGTAATTGCACATATCCACCAAACAGCCCCTGCTAGGACATTTGTGATTCTGTGTCAGGAGGAACAATTATTTACAGCCTCTGATTTTAGCAGGGAAAGCAACATGCCCGTGCAGAGAGCTGTGAATCAGGCGGCGCCCAGCAGAATGTCCCTGCCATAAGAACCAGGAACCTCCATCAGCTCTTCAGTCCCAAATGTGGGTGACCATTCCCATCTGTTCTCCCATCTAATTGTCACAGCCATCCCTTGAGGGTGGCCAGGGTGATTTACGATCATCCTATCTTACAGCTGAGCAAATATATACCCAGCAAGGAACTAGCTCAAGGTCACTTGGCTAATATGTGTCCGAGCTCATTGGGCATCCAGTGCTTCCAAACCCTCTGCCACTGGTCTTCCACCAAGGCCCATGAGGGGCCAGAATGTTCTGTGGTTATTCACTTTGCAAAGTTCCTCAGACCAGGTCTGCCAATGCCAGAAGGAAGTTGGGTTCACTCTGGACATAGGAACCAGAATACGAGGAGGAGAGCAGGCTGCATACACACTGAGGTCCTCTCCCACCACGTGCCTCGTTCCACCAAAGTGCAGCATTCCCTTCCTGAATCCCACAGGGGGTGTTTTGTGAGTTGTATCATGACATACCAATGTGTGCATCCTGCAAGGATAATGAACAGAAAGCTTCCCCAGAGATGGGCCATGCTCTCTCAATGGACACTCATCTGCAGCTCCCTCTCGCTGCCAACAGGGCAGGTCTTCTGAGAGAATGGCTCCTCCCAAGGTCCCAGCTGGCACAGCAGGTGGTGGCTTATGCCATTCACCATGTTCCTCCCCCTGGTGATAGGGACTGTGCAGGGATAGCACATGCCCAAGTTTGGGCCCTGATGCAAACTGGGCTCCACCTGCTCCATGCCCAGGTGAGGACACTGCTATGTATGTCCCAGCTACTTTCCTGCCTTGTGCCAGAGGATGAAAAGCAGTGGGACTTGGAAATGCCAGTTGCCAAATTGCTCTAAGGTAACAGCAGACCTTGGTAGAGGGTCCAGATGTTGACAAGCAATTCTAGCATGTCCTTCTTGGAATATGCAAAGGAGAGGTCTTATTCCTGCCTCATGAAGCCAGAAAAGGGAGAAAGGAAAAGAGCCATCTAAAACACTAGTCAGTTTTTTTCCCCTTAACAATCGATCCTTTTCTATTAAGGTAGATTATTTAAAAAATTAGAATCATGTGTTAAGTGCACATTGAGAAGTTTACTACTTGAAAGAATCCTAGAGTAAATCCTTTGGCAAACAAATAATTACTGCCAGAATTTAATTTATGTACATTAGATATATGTGCCATAAGTTTTTAACATGTACTAATGCCTGCCTGCCCCACAGGGCATTAGACAGAAAGACGGCATCAATCGCATGACAACACTTTTAAAAACACAAACTAATAAACAAACCAAATAACCCCCCAAATTTCCCTCAATTAGTTCAGCTCACGATGACAATAAAATTGCAATCCCGTTTTCAGAATCCAAATCCAAAGGAAACAATAAGGTGATGCAGCTCTTGGGCACGTTTATAGACTGTGGCTGTGAACGTTCCAGTTTCTGTCTATTAACAGGGTCTCCCTGGGCCCCTGCCTGGGAGTTTTCAAGGCCTAAATATTTCGAGGTGGCTCCGGTTGTTGCCCATAGCTTTGTCATTCAATTAAAGTCATCTATTCACATCCATTTTCCCTTCTTTGTATCAGCACCACCCTGGCTCATTTTTCTGTCACTCACAGCTCATCAGTGAGATCTTGCTGAAAGGCTGGAGAAGTTTTCTGTGGTCAGGGCTGATAAAACAACCCCGTTCTAAGGAAGCCTGTTACCCTTTGGCAGACGAGAAATCAAACACCAAGAGAGATTAGGTGAATTTCAGTCACATTTTTCTATTTTGTTGAGCTCTGTCCAGAAATTCAATACAATTAACAGACTAGAATGAATTCTGTAGAAGGAATGTCTCTCCTCTAGGTCTTTCTTTTGTTGATCTTTGAAAAACCCCAAGGCTTTTGTTCTCCTGTGGGCCCTGCAAGTCCAGGACACATTAGCAATTTTTGAAAGTATGAACTGACTCTAGATGGTAACCTGTACTTTTTGGGTTTTTGGTAAGTGCTGCCACAGTTAAGATGATAGTGTACTTCCCTGCCCTATCAGGCTAACGGGCAAGCAAAGCCTGAAATCTAGCTACCACCCACCTTCAGAGCCACACCCTGGCCTGGGATACAGAGGGCACCAACTTATCCCCACCAACCTGCCACCCAGCCTACTTCTCAGTCATACATGCAGAGGCACTGCTATGGTTTGTGTCCTTCTGAGATTCATATGTTGGAACATGAACCCCAAGGTGAAGGTAATCCAGAGGTGGGTCCTGATAGATGATTAGGCCACAAGGACCTCACACCTTGTTAATGCCTTATAAAAGAGGCTTCAGAGGGGCCGGCCCGGTGGCGCACTGCTATAGTGCACCGCTTGGGAAGCGCGGCGGCGCTCCCGCCGAGGGTTCGGATCCCACATACAGACCGGTTCCCGCTCACTGGCTGAGCGAGGCGTGGGAGCAACACCGAGGGCTGCGATCCCGTTGCCGGTCCCGGTCCAGTACGGGGGCGACACTGAGGGTTGCGATCCGTTGCCAGACACGGAAAAAGACAAAAAAAAAAAAAAAAAGAGGCTTCAGAGACTGCATGGCTCTTCTGTCTCCTTTGTCATGTGAGAACACAGAATTTGTCCCTTCCGCATTCCACCATGTGGAGACATAGGTATAAGGTACCATCTATGGGGCACAGAGTGAATCCTGACCAGATATTGAATCTTCTGATACCTTGATCTTGGACTTCTCAGCCTCCAGAACTGAGAGGAATAAATTTCTATTATTTATAAACTACTCAGTCTAATGCATTTGTGTTATTGCAGCAGGAACGTACTAAGACAAGCATCATCAGGGCTAGCAGCAGCCTTGACATCAAAAATTTAGCAGTAATTCCATGTCTATAAATTTATCTTTAGAAAATAAAAGGACAGGAGGTATGGAGAAAAGATGATGTTCATCACATCTCTGTTTATAAGGAGAAAAAAATGGAAACCACTAAAATTTTCAAAAAAAGGGAATTATGGTAGTCATTGGTACTGCTTGTGTGTCTGGCTTCCCTCCTCCAGGTGAAGGGTAACAGTGGCCTCCCTGTCCTCAGGGTATGAAGCCTTGGGCCCTGCTTTAGCTGATAAAGGGCAGGCAGAGGTGATGTGCCATTTCCGGGTGGAAGCTTGAAAGCTGCTGCCTGACCCCTACCCTGCCTCTGTCCCTTAGCCACCAGCAATGCTCTATGCCCTGGTTACTCCTTCAGTCTGCATCCCAGTGACCCCCATTGAACAGGGATGGACAGGAGTGGGAATGAGACACAAACTTTTGTAAGCCACTGAGATTCTGAAGTTGTTTGTTACTAAAGCCTAACAGAGGTTATTGTGATTGATGCAGAAATGGATCTCTGCTAGTAAAATAATAATAATAATAATAATAATGATAATAATAGTTGTTTATTTATTATTATTATTATTATTTATGTAGCCCTGTCTCAGGGGCTAGGTGGAGAGTTCAGTAAAACTATTTCCTGTGAGTACCTGGAGGGTAGATCCCATACCTGATGCGAAGAGGTGGAGGTATGTCAGTCTTTCGAGAGGTTTGCTGTCAGCTGGGTTTGGTAAGGCATTACAAAAGAGAGATGAGCTCAGAAAAGAGCTGGCCATTTTGCAAACAGTGTTGAAGGGAGACAGGAATCCTGAAATTCAGAAACTTGTCAAATCAGAAGATAAACAGCTTCTCATCTCCAAATAGTAAGAGATTAAAACAAAGGTGGGCTTTGAGCTACAAAACTAAATTATACCAGCAAAGACCCTTAGTCTGAGTGAGACAGCTGTCACTGGCAAAGCAGGAGGGCACAGAGCTGGGGCCAGAGAGCAATAGGTGTCCATGCATGAAGGTAGCAAGTATCTGCCTTGTCGGGTGATATTAGGATTAAAATGAATAAGTGCATGTGGATCATTTAATACAGTTCATGGCACACCATACCTGTTGACTGTGATGGCTACATCAATGTTACTGTACCCTGGGAAGAATAGTGAGACATAGTCTACAAATTAAACCATAAAAAATAGTCAAGTGATGAACTCAACCTAAAGGAAACTGAAGAGAAATCCAAGAATGAAAAGGGTATTTAACTGTGACTTCATCCATTCATTGATGGCTATTTGGGTTGGTTCTACTTTTTGATTATAATAAATAATGCTAGTGAACATTTATGCACAAATTTTTATGAGGATATATGTTTTCATTTCTCTTCCCTAGGAGTGGAATTGCTGGGTCATATGAAAATTCTATGTTTAACTTTTTGAGGAACTGCCAAGCCATTTTTCAAAGAGCTGCACCATTTTATATTCCCACCAGCAATGTATGGTTCCAATTTCTCCACCTCCTCACCAACACTTGTCTGGTTTTATGATTCTAGACATCCTAGTGGGTGTGAAGTGGTATCTCATTGTGGTTTTGATTTTCATTTCCCTAATGACTACAGATGTTAAGCATTTTTCATGTGCTTGTTGGCTATTTGTATATTTTTTGAGAAATATCTATTCAAGTGTTTTACCTATTTTTATTAGGCTATTTGTCTTTTGATTATTGAGTCGTTAGAGTTCTTTATATATTCTTGATATGAGTCCCTTATCAGATGTGATTTGCAAATATTTTCTCCCATTCTATGGGTTGTCCTTTCACTTCCCTGAAGCTATGGTTTGCAGCACAAAAGTTTTTAATTTTGATGTGTTCCATTGTGTCTATTTTTTTCTTCCGCTATTATGCTTTTGGTGTCATGAGGTGGTGGCTCTCTGAGGTGAGGAAGCTGCTGGGGGTCACCAGCCCCATGTTTGTGAGGAGACTCAGGAGGAGCCAGTCAGCAGGGAGAGAAAGAATGCCACCATCACACAGCGAGAAGTAGAGCCATGTGGGACAGACATCTGGGCTTCCCCCAACACCGCTCTCTCTGGCCAGCACATCCTAAGACCCAGCTGCGTCTGACTAGGGTTCCTTGGGATGCATGGGCCACACTCCCCAGCTCCATCTAGTTTCTGCTGTTTGCCAGCAAAAAGACAAAGAAGCAAAAAAGAAAACAAGAAATCCAACCAGTGTACCTCGTTTACAGATGAGAAAAGAGAGGCTCTGAAAGAGTCCAGTCACAATGAGGGTGTCCAGTCACAATGAGGGTGCCGTCCAGGGACTGGGATCCAAACGTGCACCCCAGCTCAGGCACCTGCCTCTCCATGGGCAGAGAAGGAACATCAGGAACAAGCAGACGAGCTTCTCTTCACTTGCAGAGAGATTCTCAGCAAACCTCCTTTAAATAGCTCACTGCAGTGTCAGTTGCTGGGACTTTCCCACACAAGAGATACCAGCAATCACAGAGCGAGAAGCAGCTTCATTTTAAATTCACAGAGGCCCTCAGGACCAAGTGGTCAACTGCCAGTAAAACACACACTAACATAAGTTTCCAGGGAATGTCTCTGTGTAGGCTTGACCTCAAGGTAGAGGGGAGAACTTCCAAAATCTCCACAGATCAGAACTGGTTAAAAAAAATCCCAAAGTTCAATTTTATAAATTTTCTGTATGGAACAAGTCTAAAATATCTACCATTCCATGTATGAACTACAGAGAGTAAAATGGGACCAAACACCTGAGCTGACAAGGCCTGGATTTCAAGAGGCTGAAACACAATGTGCAAAGGACACTCTACCTGTGCACTGAGAACTCTCAGAAATCTTCCTACCGATTGTGTTTCAAAGACAAAACTACTGTATACACAGAGCCCCTCCTGGACATCTCCTCAGGATACCTCCTCCTCTGAACACAGGTAGGACTTTCTGCCAAACTTACTAAACTGGGCTTCCAGGGAAGACACTGCCTTTGCCTCAACCCCATGGTGTGCAGACTTAAACAGCAGCACTCTACATCTTAACAAGCAAATCACAGCCACCTTAAACCAAATAATTAATCTATATATTTGATTTTCAGAATGCAGACTCCCACCAAGCGATCTTGCCAACAAAGAGGAAGCCTTTATCTTACGCAAGTTAAAACTCATTACCCTCTTCCAAGAATCACCATATTTGTAATTAAAACATCCTTCCAGCAAAGAATAGGTAGGCATAGTCAACAGAAGTGTTATACTCCAGTCTTCCCGAAGGGCGATGCCTCCTGAACCTGATGGAAAATCTCAACTTATTTTCTTCTCAGATAAATACAGATGAGGATCTTCACTGAGAATTTAATTTCTCTGATTGCACATGTACCTTAGAACCTAAAACTCTTAGAGAGAAATTTATGTGGTTCATAGGATGATGCCACAATATTGAACTATCTGGTTATGAGACATTGTTAGCAGCCAGAATCCCAGGCTGGAAAATGTGCATTTAATAGTGCTTCCGAAAGGCAGTCTACTTTAAAAATATTAAACTTAAAAACAAAAACCAGCTTATGGAATAAACTGTAATATGCCATTAATCTGACACCCTCAAGGAATCCATTCATTCCTTCTTTCATACACTTATTCTTTCTTTATTCACATATCTGTCCTTATACATTCAACGAGCACCTCCCAGACAGTCCTAAAGGCTAGTTAGGTAGGCAAAAAACAAAACAACAACAACAACAACAACGAAGACACAGTCCAAGGCAGGAAGAGTATAGTAGGGACGAGATTACCCAATAGGCAGACCACCTGCTAGAGTAACAGCACAACAGGGACACCACTAAAAAAAAAAAGCCTTTGTTCTGTTTCTGGAACAGGCTCCTGCCTGCTCAGGATACTGAAGCATGCTCCCTCAGCCACGCTGGCTGTGCTCAGCATTCAGGCCCTATTCAAGCACCTCCTCAGAAAGCCTTCCTTAGCCACATTTCACCCCCTGACCCTGCATCACTTCACTCACTTCATTTCCATAGCAACACCTGTCACCTTGCAGGGATGCATGGTGCATGGATGCCAGCTCGCCAGGTCCTCCCAATACCCACAACACACTGAGCACTGGTAGGTTGTAGTTTTCATTACAAGAATAATGAAAGGAAAGGAAAGATGTGACACGAGAGCAGAAAGAATTGCTAAATTTCGGAGAAGTGGTTCTTCACTGTAAGAGACAGCTTCTTAAAAGATTGCTCTAAGGTAACAGAAACACTGTGAAAAGCCTTGAAATTACAGCCCTCATTTTCAAAACAGCATTTTCAAGAGTGACCATTGACTGTTTTGCTAAGATGAGGACGTTATGTATTTATATGTCCCCTCCCTTCCCCAACCCAGAGTTTTCCCTGAATTACAGTATTATTTGCCAGATTTACATCATTTATATTACATGCAGGTGCTATAATTCACACAGATGGCCATTTGGTCTTATTTTTATATTTAAACATACCCAAGGCTCACGACCCATCTCACAGCAACTCTGTACTTTAGCTGTATTTCAGCATTCAATAGTTTTATTCAAAACCCTATTCAAAAGGGCTCACAGCAGCTAAGCTCTCTGATTTTTGGCATGCTAAAGAGTATCTGTCCATTGTCTTTGTCTTTATACTGAGGACAATTTGGCCAAATAATAAATTATTGGGGCCTTCACTGTTCCCTCAGAATCCATCAGAAATCATTTCCTCAATACTGTTCCAGGAAGGGCTGCTTGGCGGGGGCTGACCCAGTGTGATTCTACTTGACCGGGTCCCTTACCTTTTCTGACTTGATGCCAGGTGAAGACCACTTCAAAAAATGGAGAAACTCAACAGGATCAAAGCCAGTACGGGTTGTTCTTTTTAGTGCTTACCTAAATGTAGTTGCTGCTTTTTTTGAATGACACAGTCAGGTCTGGCCTGTAGATGTACAAAGTCTTCTTCCATTGTATATGGTTTTTTTCCTTCTTTTCTGAAACTGTTAGGAAATCAAATCATGGTGGTGCTGTGTCCCCTCTGTGCAATTTGCTCTGGCCTGTCTATGGTTTGCATTTTCAAGGAGGTTCCTATTTTGTGTCTGTGTCATTTTACTGCACTTTTTCTCTGCCACTTTTTATCCTGAATTCCGCCAGCTCAGGCCTTGTCCTCTTCTCACTTGCTCCTCTGAATCTTTCTTCTCTGCTGCAGTTCTGCTTTAGAGATCAGCTTGCCAGCATTTTCTCTGACTTTGTGGAAATTGACTTTTCTGAACTCTTGAGCAGGGCTCTGAATCGTACACATGCTTCCTCGGTCTTTTGTTTATGTTTATGTTTTTCTTTTTTTATGCTGGTTGCTCTGCATGCTAGTTTTTTTTATAGTCCTTAGGCCTATTTGGGATCAGCTATTTATTGAAGGATAGTGTGGTGTAAACTGGGGAAATAAGCTGAGACAGTGTATGGTCTGATTCAAATCTGTGTGGAATATTTTCTCACCAATCTGCACTTTCTTCTGTCCTGGGAACCTGTCTCCTTCAGTTTGGGGCCTTCAAGGGTTGGGGTGGCTAATAACAAAGGATTTATTGTCACAGGCCCTTTGGGTGGAGATTTGTCTTTGCTGCCTCTCATACCTCCCTCTCCTGTTTCTCCTTGGGTGGGCCCTAAGCCATAAGCCAGACCACGTCCACTGAATGGAGGAGGGCCGGTCCCTTCATCAACACCATGCCTTGAAATGGTCTATCCAAGCAGGCAAAGCATCCACTTTCTCCTACATGTGATGCCCCTGGTCCACAGCACATGCTCCATAAATATTGGCTAAATAAGTGAATGATTGTGCCCAGTAATGAGCCAGATGAAGACAACCAAAGAAACCAGCAGAGAGGTGGGTATGGATAACAGCATAGTAAAGTGGGAGATGGCAACAGGAAGCACGCAAGTCAAGTCTAGTGGCACAAAGATGCCCTCCCTCTCCTCTGAGCCTGTCACTAGACCTGACGGGGCCCACTGATGCGCTGCATTCCTGCAGCTCCAACGAATTCTCCAGCTCAAGCTTGGCCAGGCACTACCAACACGCTAAGGGGCAGGCTCCACATGGGGAGGCTCCCCACACTTTATCCCTCGTCCATGCCAGTTTTGTTCTGGAAATCACACCCTGAGTGGATGAAAGAAAGCCTGTACCATCTTCACTCTCAGTTCTGGATGCCTCTGTCCACTGCAGGGTGAAAGCTCCAGGAAGTGGAGACCACCATGGTGTGACATGAGGACATGGGAAGGTGACTATTGCTATGGAGGCTTTGTGGGTGCACATACCTGCATGCTCCAGGTGAGCAGAAGCACAAACACTGCCAAGTCCCTCAGCATTCTCCAATGCCCATCGGCCTGAGGGGGGCCATCCCTTGGGGACAATCCCCTTTCAGTTCCAATGATCTAACATCCAGCACAGCCCAGAGAGGTGTAAAACATACAAAACGACTGTGGTACTGGTTTGTGGAATGGAAGCTTAGAATCAGAACCTAAGCAGACTCACAGAAAAGGAAAAGGGCTGTTCCTTGACACCTGAGCTTGTTGACTAAGATCTAGACACAATTCATCTGACAGCCTGAAACACTCCCAAACAGTCCTCAAGGCCACCACTGCAGGCTCAAAATGACCACAGCAACGTCTGCCTCCATGGGAACAGCAGCTTGCTCTTCTCTTCGCCCTCCTCCACACACCCAACCCTTGCCTTGGGCACTCACCCTTCCTTTGGGTTAAGGGACTTTGGGACATTCCAAACATATCCCAAGAGCCATGGATGATTCAGGGCTGCCAGTGAGTTTCACCCCCACCCTGTGCTGCTTGCTCCAGTCTGCATGTCTGCACGCCACAGGTGCTATTTCTTGTTCATACCTGCCTGGGTTTGTGCCTAAAAGCAAAACCATCGACAAGGCAAGGGCTGGAACTTTAAGTCTGTAAACAGGTCTAGTAAATAATTTTAAATGTATTGTTCATTAGTGCAAAATCAATAGCAAATCAATGATGTGAGACCTCATATCTGAGTCACACATAAAAAAATGAAAAAAAAAAAAAAAGTCTGCCCTGCCCTATGAATGTCTGCAATCCTAATGGAAAGAATGTGGTGGAGATGTCAATTTATGCTGTTACAATGTCTCAGATCCTACAAAGTGCTTTCACATGCCTGAAAGCATCTGTGTCTGACAATTGCCGAGGCTCAGACAGTAAACTTTATAAGATTAGAGAATGCAGCAAAATAAAATGGCCAGGGTCAACACTGGAACTAAGTAGATCGCAGCTACATTTTTTTCCTCTGCCCCTGAATCAAGATCCTAATTAAAATTATTTCACCGTGTTGTTCCTGCACTAACCTCCCAACTCTACCACAGCAATGAGATGATGGTGCACAAAGACATGACCCCACCTCCAGAACCAAATATGAAGAGAAACATTTCCTGAACACATCCTATGTGTGCACTGGACCCGATGTCCCCATCAGAGCTCGCTGAGTCATCACCATCACTCAGTGGCATGGCATCACTGTTTTATGCATAAGGAAAGTGAGCATGAGCTAACAAGGCTAATAGCAATTACTTTACCACACCAGAGCAAGGCCACAAAAGTGTGCTGGCCAGAGCTTTGACATGTTATTGTGACAGTGCACTGATCAAGGCAGCGTGGTGCTGGCACAATGATAAACAATCAATCAATGGAACAGAACAAATAGCCCAGAAATAAGCCCTCACTTATATGAGCATACTTCAAAAAATCCATAGGGAAAAATATAATTAAAAGATAGTATAAACCTTTCCATGAACTTTTTTTTTTTTTCTTTTTTTTGGTCTTTTTTCATGTCCAGCAACGGATCGCAACCCTCAGTGTCGTGCCCGTATCGGACCGGGACCGGCAATGGGATCGCAACCCTCGGTATCGTGCCCGCACCTCGCTCAGCCAGTGAGCAGGAACTGGTCTGTATGTGGGATCCGAACCCTCGGCGGGAGCGCCTCCGCGCTCCCAAGCGGCACACTGTAGCAGTGCGCTACCGGGCCGGCCCCTCCATGAACTTTTTGAAGTACCCTCTTATAACCATTGGGATTACAACAAAGGCACCACTACAATCTGTCATGAATAGAATGTCCTTTCAACAGTGGTGCTGAAAATATTGGATATCCATACAGGAAAAAGTAAACCTCAACCCCTGCTTCACACTATACACAGAAATTAGTTCAAGATGACAGGCTTCTGGTCAAGATGTTGGAGTAGACAGTCCCCAGAATCACTCTCTCCTACAATCATCAATTTACAACTATTACAAAGCAATGCTGGCCAAGCTGGGACCGCTAGAGCTCAAGGGAAGAGTAGGAGAGACCTATGGAATGCATGAAGGCAGGAGAAGCCACAATGAGAGAAAGAAAGGACAGCTCCCACCAGAACAGATTAAAACTAGAAATCAATAACTAGCAAAACACTGAAAACTATACAAACACATGGAAATTAAACACCATGCTCCTGAATGACATACATGTCCAAGAAGAAATTAAACAGGAAATCAAAACATTCTCAAAACTAATGAAAATTAAAATGCATCATATCAAAACAAGTGGGATGCTGCAAAAGAAGTTCTAACAGGGAAGTTTATTGCAATAAATGCTTACATCAAAAGAATAGAAAGGTTTCAAATAAACAACCTAATGCTACACCTGAAAGACTTAGAAAAACAAGGACAATCCAATCCCAAAATTAGTATATTGAAAGAAATAATTAAGATCAGAGCAGAACTAAATGAAATAGAGACCCCCAAAATGATATAAAACATCAATGAGGCAAAATATTGGTTTTTTGAGGAGATAAAACAAATAGACAAACCATTAACTAGGCTAATTAAACAAAGAAGAGAGGAGACCAAAATAACAAAAATTAGAAATGAGAAAGGAGACATTGCACCCAATACCACAGAAATACAAAGAATCATCATAGACTATTATGAACAACTATAAGCCAACAAATCTGAAAACCTAGAGGAAATGGATAAATTTCCAGACTCATAAAACTGAACCAAGAGAAAACAGAAAACTGAACAGACCAATAACAAGCAAGGATACTGAAGCAGAAATCAGCAGTCTCCCAACAAAGAAAAGCCCAGGACCAGATGGCTGTACTGTTGAATTCTTCAAAACCTTTATAGAGGAATTAATACCAATTATCTTCAAACTATTCCAAAAAATTGAAAGAAAGGAAATTCCCCCAACCTCATTCTATGAAGCCAGCATCATCCTGATACCAAAACCAGACAAAGATACAACAAAAAAGAAAACTACAGGCCAATATCTCTGATGGATACAGACACAAAAATCCTCAATAAAACAGCAAATAGAATACAGCAACACATAAAAAAAATTATACACCATGATCAAGTGGGATACATCCCAGGGATGCAAGGATAGTTCAACATACACAAGTCAATAAATGTGATATACCACATCAAAAAAATCAAGGACAAAAGCCATATGACTATCTCAATAGACACAGAAAAAGCATTTGTCAAAATTCAATGTCCCTTCATGATAAAGACTCTCAGCAAATTAGGTATAGAAGGAAAGTATCTCATTACAATAAAAGCCATATACAACAAACCCACCACCAATTTCATCCTGAATGGGGAAATGCTGAAAGCCTTCCCCTTAACTGTGGGAATAAGATAAAGATGCCCCCTCTCACCAATCCTATTTAGCACAGTTCTGGAAGTACTAGCCAGAGCAATCAGGCAAGAGATAAAAATAATGGGCATCCAGATTGGAAAAAATGAAGTCAAACAGTCACTATTTGCAGATGACATGGTCTTATATATAGAAAAGCCTAAAGACGCTACCCAAAAAACTCTTAGAGTTTATTAAAGATTTCAGTAAAGTTGCAGCATACAAAATCAAGAAGGAAAATTCAGTAGTATTTTTATACTCCAACAACAAATATGCAGAAAAAGCAATGAAGAAAGCTAACCCATTTATAATAGTCACAAAAAAAAGAAAAACAAGAAATCAATTTAACCAAGTAAGTGAAAGATCTCTACAATGAGAACTACAAATCACTGCACTGTTGAATGAAATTAAAGAGGACACAAAAAATATGGAAAGATATTCCATGCTCTTGGATCAGAAGAATTAACATTCTGAAAATGTTCCTACTACCCAAAGTAATCTACACATTCAATGCAATCCCCATCAAAATACCAATGCAATTCTCCACAGAAACAGAAAAAAACAATGCTACATTCACATGAAACAACAAAAGATCCTGAATAGCTAAAGTAATCCTGAGCAAAGAAAATAAAGCCAGAGGCATAAAACTACCTGATTCAAATTACACTACAAAGCTATAGTAAACAAAACAGCATGGTACTGGCATTAAAAATAGATGCATATACCAATGAAACAGAATAGAGAACCAAGAAATCAACCCACATCCTTACAGCCAACTAATCTTCAATAAAGCCTCCAAGATCATAGATTTGGGAAAAGATCGCCTCTTCAATAAATGGTCCTGGGAAAACTGGACATCCTTATGTAAAATGAAACTAGACCCAAACCTCACACCATTACCAAAATTGACTCAAAGTGGATTAAAGACTTAAATATAAGACCTGAAACTATTAAGCTTCTTTTAGGAAACATAGGAGAAACACTTCAGGAAGTAGGACTGGGCAAAGACTTTGTGAATATGACCCCCAAAGCACAGGCAACAAAAGGGAAAATAAACAAACGGGATTATGTCAAACTAAAAAGCTTCTGCACGGCAAAGAAATAATTAACAGAGCAAAAAGACAACCTACAGAGTGGGACAAAATATTTGCAGAAACTCTGCATCTGACAAAGGATTAATATCCAAATATACAAGGAACTCAAACAACTTAACAAAAAACAACCCGATTAAAAAAATGGGCAAAGTAAATAGGCATTTCTCAAAGGAAGATATATAAATGGACAACAGACACATGAAAAATGCTCAACATCACTCAGCATCAGGGAAATGTAAATCAAAACCACATTGAGATGTCATCCAGTTAGACTGGCTATTATCAAAAAGACAGAGAATAACAAATGCTTATGTGGATGCGGAGAAAGGCAAATCCTCTTACACTGTTGGTGGGACTGTAAATTGATGTAGCCATTATGGAAAACAGTATGGAGGTTCCTCAAACAACTACAGATAGAAATGCCATATGACCCAGCAATCCCTCTCCTGGGTATATACCCAAAGGAATGGAAATCATCATGTTGAAGGGACACCTGCACTCCTGTGCTTATGGCAGCTCTATTTACAACAGCCAAGAGTTGGAACCAAACTAAGTGTTCATGAACAGATGATCAGATAAGGAAAATGTGGTATATTTACACAATGAAATACTACTCTGCCATAGGAAAGAATGAAATACTTCCATTTGCAGCAACATGGATGAACTTAGAGAAAATCATGTTAGATGAAATAAGCCAGGCACAGAAAGAGAAATACCACACGTCCTTACCCATAGTGGGAGCTAAAAAAATAAACAATTAAATAAATAGTAAGAAAGAAAGATACAACAATCACAATAATACATTGAACTTTCAAAAGGAGAGAACAGAACTAAGGTTACCAGAAGTGGGAAAGAGGGAGGGGGAAGTTGGGTAGGGGAGGAATTGGTAAAAGACCACGAAAAACAATTACATTGTATAATGTTGAATATACTAATTATCCTGATTTGAGCATCACATATTGCACACAAGTACTGCTATTCAACTCCGCACCCCACGGTATGTATAATCACCTGTTACAATAAAAAATTAAAGAAAAATTTTAAAAGTTTAAAAATTTTAAAACTCTGCTCATCAAAAGATACAACTAAAACTTAGCAATAAAAAGACAAATAATCTTGTAAAAATGAGTAGAAGACCTAGATAAGTACTTCACGAATTAAGATTATATAAATGACCAATGAAAGTGTTCAACAGTATTAGTAGTCAATAGGGAGATACAAACTAAAACTATGATGATATACCACCACACACCCACCAGAATGCCTAAAGGAAACAAGGCTGCCATTATCGAATGTTGGCATGAATACAGAGCCACCAGAACCCTCATACCTTGTGGATGGGAGTGTAAAACAGTCTGATCATCTTTTGTAAACTGCCCCATGACCCAGTGATTCCATTCCTAGGTATTTGGTAGCCAAAGCATCTATCCATACAAAGTCTTGTACAAGAATACTCACAGCAGCCTTATTAATAAGAGCCCGGAATGGGAAAAGCCCAGAAGTCCAGCAACAGGAAAGCAGCCAAACCATCCCTGCTACAGTGACAGAATGAAACAGGAATGAAAAGGAACAAGCAACATCGATGAATTGCAGAAACATCCAGCTGAGTGACCATGAGAGCTGACTGCCTGATTCCTTCCATATGAAGTTCCAGAATAGGCAAAATTAACCCATGATGGAGACATCAGCAAGGTGGGGGAGGGGGCTGGGGCAGGGCCTGAGGGAACTTTCTGGTGTGATGTTAATGTTAATGTTCTGTACCTTGATACTGATTTGGACTACACAAGCTTGTATTTGTCAAGATTCATCTAATTTGTGCATTCCATTTTAACTCCAAAAAGAAAGTTGTGATGGTAGGCTAAGAATTTGGGCTAATGTTGGGGGTGACCCCTCTCCCTCCAGCCTCAACCAAAGGCACTTCAGGCATGTGTTCTTTCCAATGGGGCACCTTGTATCAGGTGATGGGTAGCTGGGGAAAACCTAGGAGGCTCAGGACACAACCTGAAACAAAACCTAAAGTGCTCACGTGCATCACATGCAATCCACAGAGAGAACACAGGCCCCGGTAACAGCGATATGCTTCATCCCAGAAAAATCTATATGGGCACAGGAAGGAATGAGCAGCCCCTCCACATCCAGAAAGGCCCCATCCTTGATATTTTTTTCAAAAATTATGGTGGAATACGCATAACATAAAATCTACCATCTTAACCATTTTTAAGTGTGCAGGTTAGCAGCAGTGAGTGCATTCATGATGTTGTGTAGCCGTCATCACTGACCACCACAGAACTCTCTTCATCTTGCAAAACTGAAACACTGTTCCCATTAAACAACTTCCCGGTTCCTCCTCCCCCAGCCCCTGGCAACCATCATTCTACTTTCTCTCTCTATGAATTTGACTATTCCGGGAACCTCATATAAGTGGAATCATGCAGTATCTGTCCTTTAGCAAATAAATTATTATTTCATTTAACATAATGTCCTCAAGGTCCATCCATGTTGCCACATTTGTCAGAATTTCCTCCCTTTTAAATCTTCCTCTCCCCCCCCCCCGGTTTTGTTGTTGTTGTTGTTGTTGTTGTTGTTGTTGTTGTTGTTGTTGTTGTTGTTGTTGTTGTTGTTGTTGTTGTTGTTGTTGTTGTTGTTGTTGTTGTTGTTGTTGTTGTTGTTGTTGTTGTTGTTGTTGTTGTTGTTGTTGTTGTTGTTGTTGTTGTTGTTGTTGTTGTTGTTGTTGTTGTTGTTGTTGTTGTTGTTGTTGTTGTTGTTGTTGTTGTTGTTGTTGTTGTTGTTGTTGTTGTTGATGTTGTTGTTGTTGCTGTTTGTTTTTGTGTGAGTGTGTGTGAGAGTGTGTGTGTGTGTATGTATGTGTATGTGTGTATGTATGTGTGTGGATTGATTCATTCACCTTTAGCTCCCTCCAATAAGTGAAAACATGTGGTATTTCTTTTTCACTGCCTGACTCATTTCACTTAATATTATTCTTTCAAGGTCCATCCATGTTGTTGCAAATGGGAGTATTTCATTCGTTTTTATAGCTGAGGGGGAGGAGGAAGGGAGGTTTTGGTGATGGGACACAATAACTAACTACATTGTATATTGACAAAATAAAAATTTAAAAAAAAAGAAGAAAAAAAAATAAATAAATTTAAAATGCCCCAAATTTAAAAAATAAATAAATAAATAAATAAAGTTTAAAAAAAAAAAAAAGAATTTCCTCCCTTTTTAAGATTAAATAACTTCCCACTGTATGTATATACCACATTTTGTTTATCCATCCATCCATCGAGGGGCACCTGGGTTGCTTCCACGTTTTGGCTATTGTGAACAATGCTGCTATGAACATGGGTGTACGAATATCTGTTTGGGTCCCTGCTTTCAGTTCTTTTGGGTGTATGCCCAGAAGTGGAATTGCTGGATCGTGTGGTAATACCATGTTTCATTCTGGGGGACCCCCATACTGTTCCCACAGCAGCTATATACTTTACATTATCAGAAATAGTGCATAAGGGTTCCACTCCCCCATGTCCTCGCCAGCACTTATTTTCTGGGATTTTTTGGTAGCCATAGTAATAGGTGTGAGGTGACATTCTTGATACTTTTTGAGTAAGCAAGACTATGTTCCTTTCATAGAAGAGAAATAAAGAGGGCTTTATTTTCAAGCATGATTTCCCAGTAGGGGCTGAATTTTACAGCTGGGAATTGAGGCAGAGAAGGCCTAGGTGATTAAAAAAAAAAAAAAAAAATGAAGGCCCTGGGCCATAAATACCTGAATCAGGGGATTTCTGTACACATTTGCCCATGAGTTTTTGCCAATACACTTTGACACAAGCATGTGTGTAATTCCTGGTTATTCAAAACCAAAGACATTTCTTTACACATAAGTGCAAAAGTTAAGAAACAGAGAATATTTACAATAGAAGTGATTTCCATTTGGAAAAAAAACTTTATCCAGGTTTGAGGGCTGCAGAAACGTTCCCCAAAATGGTCATGGAATTATGGTAAGTGGCATTGCTCCTTCCTATTTCCCCAGCACCATTGCAGGGACTCAGCCAGTCTAAGTGCTGGAAAATCAGTTCTTACCAAATATCTGTTTATGCAATTTAACCAATAAAACATATTTAAGTCAATATAAAATATTATATTTACAATTTATTAACATTTTTAGAACCAGACTAAATATTGTCAGAATTCCAGAGATATCAGCAATTATCAAATTTCTTACTTCAGTAGTCTCTGAATAAAATAGCCTATGACAAAGAATATTTTAACCTACATTCTAAGTGAATTTAGCTGGAAATGGTACAAATCTGAAAATCCATTACAAATTTGGGAATGGTGAGTTCAGTTTCCACGAGTCTTAAAGAAAATGGCCTCTTAAAGAACCTGCCAGAAGCAGAGGAAGCTGCCTCTGCTTCTGGCAGGTTCTCCCCAACTCATCCCCATCCAGAGCTGCACATTCTTAGGGACCTTACAGATGAAATGGGAGGCCGGTGGCGGGGAAGGGTGCTCATTTTAGCTGCTGGTAAACTTCCTATCGAGTTTTTTCTGACTTTACATTAAAGGGTATTTGGCTCTTCAAAGAGCAATACTCTCTAGCTTTGTTTTTAGCAGAGTTGTAATTCAAATGGCTTCAGGTGCCCTAAAACTAACCAAAAATACAATCAAGAGTTAGGGACACTTCTTCCTTCTGGGTTGAAACTAATTCTTACAGATAAAAGACTACCTTCATGGCAACCTGGTTGAATTCACAGTGCACTTTTATCAACTGCCTGGAATAGAATGAAGTGGAAGGGAATGGAATGGCAGGCTCTGAGACCAGCACTGCTGAAAAGAGAGACAGCGGGTGACCGCCGAGAACTCTCTCCCCAGCCAGCCTCCTCTGGCTGGGGTCTGATAACCTCGGGTGTTGACAGAGAAGTTCTATGACATATTGTTTAGGCCAATCATTGAGTCCAAGCACTATACTTGATGTCAGGACAATGCTTATGATGGTGGGCAACTTAAGGAAAGCATGCAGTACATAAACTCTGGATCTACTTATACATCTGACCCAGGAAGTAGGTAGAAGATGTTATCTGTAATGTATGAACACTAATGTAGGCAGCATTCTAAAAGAGTAATTGCAAATAGGACATAGGTGAGGATGTGTGGATAAGTAAGAACCTTTCTGAATAATGAGACGCTGGCAAGACGAAAGAAGTGAGATCACAGAACAGAAAGTTCAGGTGAGCGAGATGGTGCAGGGCACACCCATCAGAGAGGAGCAAGCCCCTGCCCAGAGCCAAACACCTTACAAGCCGCAGGCACCAATGAAAGAAAATATCAAATATTACACAAGCTCTGCCATCATGCCCACTGCCAGGAAAAGACACTGTCTTGTTTGATTGCTATGGAACTTTGAGACCCTCTGCAACTTGTTTTACTTTTACTTTGAATAAAAATAAGCAAGATTCAAAGACAGAGAAAATGTGCAAAAAAGCTAGGGTTCCCAGATAAAACACAAGACATTCAGTGAAACTTGAATTTCAGATAAACAACAAATGTTTTAGTGTATGTATGTCCCATGCAGTGTTTAGGACAAGCTTATACTAAAAATTATTTGATATTTACCTGAAATCCAAATTTGGCTGCACATCCCGTACTATTATTTTTTACACATCTGGCAGCTCTAAAGGAAGCACAAACCTTTTTGACCTTCCTAAAACTCTCTCTCTCTGGTCACCATAGAGAATAGTAAAAAAACATAGAACAAGCCAAGAATATCACTGATCTTTTACTGTAAACAGTAAGCTAAAGGCAGCCAGGACTGGCCATCACCCACAACAAATGCAATGTCCCTGCTTTGTTTCATCTATTTTTTAACTTGTATTTTCCTCTTTGTTCCCCAAACTGCCCTATTTTTTGGACCTAAATTTCTATATTATATATATATATGAGTTTAGGTGTCCAGTTTAATATTCAAAACACATCCCTCATGATAAAACCATTGGAAAGTCAAAAACTTTTTTTCTGAAAAACAGCACTGTTTTATAATTTGCCTCCGATTCAAGACACATGTTTCAAGCAAACTCCAAAGGTGATATTTGGTGCTAACATTTTAAATGCTCTCTCTAATTCGGTGCTGACATTTTACAATGCTCTTTCTAATGCAGAACTGTGGTACAGGCACAGTACTTCATAATTATTACAGGCCATTTAGGCCTCTTGTAACATAAAAGAGGGTACTTGTATAACTTAATCACTTTTCAGTTCTTCTAAAGTATTTTCCTTTTTTTCTCTCCCTTTGCACTTTTCATGAACTTATATCATTTTACATTGAGAAGATCTAAAAAAAATTTAGTGTGGAATTTAACCCATGATTCCTTTCACAGAAATCCTTACTAAGAATAATACCTTCCCAACTCATTTTAAGAAGGTAATATTACCATGATATCAAAACCAGTCAAAGACAATATTAAAAAGTACCAAAATCCCTCATACATAGACATATCAAACCCCCACAAAGTATTAGCAAATAGAATCCAGCAATAGGGTCGGCCCATGGCTCACTCGGTAGAGTGCGGTGCTGATAACACCAAGGCCACGGGTTCGGATCCTATATAGGGATGGCTGGTTTGCTCACTGGCTGAGCGTGGTGCTGACAACACCAAGTCAAGGGTTGAGATCCCCTTACCGGTCATCTTTAAAAAAAAAAAAAAGAATCCAGCAATATATAAAAATAATTATAAGCCATGACCAAGTGGGCTTTATTCCAGGGCTACAAGGCTAGTTTTGTATTAAAAAATCAAGCAATATAATCCACTATATTAACAGACCAAATATAAAAACCACATAATCATATCAATTGTCTCAGAAAAAGAATTTGATAAGATCCAACATATATTTATGATAAAACCACTCAGCCAACTAGGAATAGAAGGGAACCTGCTCGAACAGATGAAAGGCATCTATAAATAACCTACAGCTCTCATTATAACAAATGCCCAAAGACTGAATGCTTTCTCCCAAGGATCAAACTAGAAAAGGATGTCTGCTCTCACCACTGCTATTCAACAAACTACTGGAAGTACTAGTCAGTGAAATAAGGCATGAAAAGGAAATAAAAGGCATAGGGATATAAAAACCAGAGATAAAGCTGTCCCGATGTATAGTTAACAAAGTCTACATAGAAAATCCTAAGAAATCTACAGAAAATCTAATAGGATTAAATGAATTCAGCAATGTTACAAGATACAAGATAAACATGCAAAAATCAACTGTTACTATATACTAGCAATGCACTCATGATAACTACAATAAAAACACAAAATGATTTGAAATCATTCAAAATAAAATAAAATAGTTAGGTATAAATTGAACAAAACATGTATTGGACTTCCTTATTGAAAATTACAAAACAGTGATGAAAAAAATCAAAGAAGGTCTAAATAAATGGAGAGACATACTGTGTTCATGGACTGAAATGCTTAACATAGTGAAGATGTTAATTATCTCCGAATTACTGTCAAAAATCCCAGCAAGTTTTTTTCATATAGACAAACAATATAAAATATTTACAGAAGGGCAAAGGAGCTGGAATATCTAAAATTATTTTGAAAAAGAGGAATGAAACAAGAGAAATCATTATAACTGATACGAAGACTTACTGAATCACTACAGTAATCAAGACAGTGTGGCACTGGTTAAGCGGAAAAAAAACCAGAAATAGATCTATACAAGTATAACCAACTGATATTTGACAAAGATGAAAAAGCAATTTAATGGAGAAAATATAGTCTTTTCAAAATTAATGCTGGAGCAATTGAACGTCCATAGGCAAAAAACCGAACTTCGACCTACACATCACACCTCATATTAAAAACAAAACAAAACTCAAAATGGATCATAAGTTTAAATGTAAAACGCAAAACTATAAAATTTTAGAAGAAATCACAGGAGTATATCTTCAATACCTAGATAGATCTAGGTGAAAAGTTCTTGGATGTGACACTAAAAGTACATTTAAAAAATAATAAACTGGACTTCATCAAAATTTAAAACAAATGAACAATAACTTTTGCTCTGTGGAAGACCTCTTAGCAGACACTAAAGCTTAGCCATCTGCACTTCAGCACAGATCACCCCCAGCAGACCAAGCCCCAAACCCTGGCACCATCCTCCACACCACCCTGTACCTCTCCACATTCAATCCATCTCAATCCCATGAAAACCAGATGTCAAATTCAGGCCTCTCTTTCCATCTCCACCCACTTGTCTAAGCAGCCAACATCTCTCTCCAGGGAGCCTTCAGGATCATTGCTTCTAAGTGTTCTTAGGAGCCCCCTAAGTACTCTTAATGGTCTTGAGGACCTCCAAACTCCTAATCTTGAAGAATCCCCTTTACTCCTAACTGATTGAGAGCCCCCCCACTACTTCCCAGTGATCTCAAGGGTCCCCCACTACTTCAGTGACCTGGAGGACCCTCCCCCCCAAACTCCTAAGTGATCTTGGACAGCCTCCCAAATCAGCTCAACAGCCAGAGAGACCAGCCAGATGATCATCTGACCTGCCAGATGGGCATCTGCCAGATGGGCAGCCCTTACCCTTCGAGATATAAGAACATCAGAACAGATCTGATGGATCAAGGTGACCCAAGCATATAGTTGGGTTGGGGCAGGGAGTTCATGATGCTGGGTTGCTGCTCTCCTGACCCCTGGCCCCATGGTACTCCACAGGGATAGCTGGTGGGAGAACCAGCAGAGCAGCTGGCAAGGGGAGCCCTGGCCTCAGGAGGATGGTCTCCTCTGACTCAGAGCACCCTCTGAGCACCATACGTGGTAAAGGAGCACCTCCACCATCAGCCACATGCCCCCATGACTGTGCTGCTTCCCACAGTGGATGTCACCGTCATATAGTGACAAAGCCACGAGGCAGTGGCCACTTCAAGGTGAGGAAACTTGTTCACTTTCCTGTTGTTGTTTTTTTTTCATTTGATCATCAGCAGGATGAGTTCCATTGGGCCAGGTAAGTACTTTGAGGGTCCATGGATGAAATAAAAAAGAGTGAACCTACTGTGACAAGCAAGATGAGGGCTCACAAATGATTTTACTTTATACTCTAAAGGGAATATAACCTATATTGAGGATCTAAAGTAGTGCAGTCAGACACATCCTTCCAAGACACACCACCTGCTGAAGCCTGTCCTGGGGTCCACTCAGCATGTGCACATGACCACATGTGACAGCCTTGGTCTTCTGCGGTTATATATTCCAGACACATCTCAGTTATCCCAAAGCAACAAGTAGAATGAGAAGCTTACTTGTGTGTGTGAGGGATTCAGACAAGCTCTAAGAAGTGTGGCCATTGCAGGATTCTTAGGTACTAATAACAGCATCCATCACCATGAAAAAACCACTAGGGACTGAGTTGTGATGTAAACTTTTACATCAAGGCTGGAATTCTTAAAACAACATTGAACGCCATAATCACTTCCCTTTGAGATATTGTGAGCAGACATTTACATGGATACAAAATATAAACGACACAGTTATCAAAGTGCATTATTAACTTAAAGAGAATAACTTAGTTTTTTGTTGTTGTTTGGTCTTGTTAGCTATTTAACTTGATCAGACCTAACCTACAGTATCTGCATGAAATAAAATCTCTTTTTATAATAAAAATGACCCACTATGACTGGTATTCCCCATTAATAATTTCAAGACAAGGTGGCAGTTTCTGAAATGATTTTACAGAATATTATAAAATCAAAGCTCAAAGTTCACTCTCCAAACAACTTTATTCTGTTTTCTACTAGAACTATCAAAGGTAACATTAAACCCTGCAGAGGTTATCAAACTTCCTTTAATGGTAGACATACCATCAAGTTAACTGAACTGTTTTTCAGTCTTTTTTCCCCTTTAATAGATATTGCCAGTTGTGGAAAATATGCTTTTAAAGTTAACTCTCAGGTTTCAGAAAATAGCACACATGAACAAGAAATATGAAAATCAACAATACTGCCAAAATGTTCTTCTTGAAGATTTAGATTTTACATCACTCAACCTAGCACATTCCATTACCAGTGTTTCCTAAAATAACTTTTTAGAATCAGCACTAAGTACACAGCAAGGAATATCCAGAGTCACAGGCTAGCCTTGGTTGCATGCTGATAGGGCTGCCTGACAGTCAAAAGCATGCAGTCAGCTGTGCAACACGGAGGCTGTGAAGGCAACCTCCACCAAGCACCAAAGGAGCCTGGTGTTCAGCTGTACTAATTAATGATCACTGTGCAATAAAGCACCACCTCCAAGGTATCTGCCACATATACAGAGGAGGAGGTTGTGGTGTGGGAGAATCTCATGCAGTCATGGTTGGAAGACACGGCGGGCTCCAGATCCCTTTTCTTAGTCACACAGAGATCCTGAACAAAGCATTTAACTTGAACTTCAGTTTCATCACCCGAGACAAGAAGATAAAACTATCCCACCCCAGAGGGCTTGACCGTGAATTGTGAATTGTCTTGGCACTGTGACTGTCGAGTGTCGGGTGTACTTACCATCCAAGGGGGGTTCTGAAACACATCTTAGCACACGGTGAAGTCTCTGGAACACATGTGACAAGCAGACAGTGAAAATTCAGCAGTTCCACTCTGCCTCTGCCCATCTACATAATCGATTCCCTTCTACCCACCTGAATTGGTTTATCCAGGACAGGACGTGCTTGGCTGGTGGATGACATGTACTGAGGATAGTGAGAAAAAGTTAACTAAGTTGCACAGACATCAGAATAAAAAGACCTTAATACAGACTCTACCTCCACAATGACCAATACTGTTCTCTTACATTTCTAAGAATAACTGCTTACTAAAGTGCCTTTGGACTCCCGCTTGATGCAGGATCAACCAAATACTCTCTACTGCCATCATAATTTTATTTATTCTACCTGGAGAATCTCATCCTGGCTTCTACCTGCTGGAAAGTATATTTTTAAGGAGGTGGAGTATGTCCTAACCTGAAGATATGCATACAAGTACCAACAATTCTGCTCCTAGGCATCCACCCAACAGAAATGAGTTCAAATGTTCAGCAAAAGAATGGCCAAAGTCCATGAGAACCCAAACTCTAATGACCCACACATCCATCAGCAGTGAATACTGTATATTGACACAGTACTGAGCATCAATGGGCTACAGCTACACAGGACACGTACGAATCCCACACGCCCACTGTTGAGTGACAGGTGTCAGACTGAAAAGCATGTACATGGTGTGGTCCCATGTACGTACAGCACAAGACAGGCAAAACAAATCTATGGTGTCAGAAGTGAGGACAGTGCTTACCCCAGGGGGGCAGTGCTGAAGGGGCAGGACGGGGGCTCCCGAGGTGCTGGCGTGTTTTGTGTCTTCATCTGGTGTGGATTACAAGGTGTGTCCGGTGTGTAAACATTTGTCAAGCTGTGCACTTATGATGTGCAACTTTCCGCATGAGACTATATTTCCATAAAAAGCTGTGCAGCCAAGGCTGGTGAGAGGGACGACCTTCACGCGCTGTTCCCAGGACTTGATTTTTCCTACCAGTTAAGCCAGCAAGATTACAGATTTCCACAGCCGGGAGTGAGAGTGAGCCCCTTTGACGGCTGGTTTCAGTGGAGGCTGTACTATGCACTATGCAAGGGGTGCAGGGACGTGAGAGGCAGAGAGGACACTCCTTAGGCCAGTAACTAAGGCACGCTATTTAATAATATCACAAACATACCCTAAATCCTGACAAGATTCGTGACTCTCTCCAAATTTGCTGTGACTCACCTGTGATCTCCTCAAAACTGTGACATAAACCCTGACCTACTTAGGGCTGGGAAAGTGCCTGTAAATGACATCGCTACTTCCCTATTTAAAGCATGTCTCTCATGATTTAAGCAATAGTAGAACAGAAGAAAATCCCAAATTCATCGCTGGGCCCAGCATCCCAAAAGATGGGCTCACATCTGCTACCTACTCGGAAAACCCCAAATGCTAATGCAACGTGCATGGGAATCAATGCTCTGGGTTCCAGGAAGCCGAAGGCTGAGTGAGAGGGTGAGAAACTACTGTGAATGAGCACCCCAAAAGTGCCACACCCTCATCCACACGTCCAACCTCGTGGTACTGCCACGCAGACCTTCCTGCTTGTTCAGCAGTGGGACGAGAGGAAGGAGGACCGGCCCAGCAGCCCTTGCTCTGTCTTCGATGTGAGGACTACGGAAGACTATCCCACTGGCTCACTCTCCTGATGGCCCAGAGGGAAATACCTAGAAAAGTGCCCTGAACACATGGAAACAAATATCTCACCTGCCTTCTGGGGGAATTTCTCTCGGAAGCTTTAGTCTTCCCTGCAACAAAAGTTTTTAAAAATATTTCCCCCCCAAACAAAAACTATCATTAAGCCTTAATCAATATGGTCTCTGCAATACATGTTCTGACAGTGACTTTTTTCCCCACCTAGGCTATCTTTCCAGCTATTTCTTTTAAAACTTACAATTTGAGATGACAGGCTGTACAATTTCCATCTAACACCATTACAGCTGCCTTCCCAGGCACAGGAACAAGGCAATGACCACATTTTCTTCAAACATCTGTAACAGCATTGCAAATGAGCCCTCGCTTGACAGAGCCCTTGCTGAGCTTGGAGACAATGAACAAATCCTAGCTGTGTCACAGTCATTCTTTTGGGCCAGTTTTGTTTTTTGTTTTTCTGTTCTGTTTATGACTCAAACATATCAAGCCAAGGACTAGCAAGGCCTGCCTGTGTCACGTAACAGTATGAAATCCAGGAGCGCACATCTGTCCTGTGGGGTGGGTCCTAAGCTCTGCACCAAAGCAGTCTTGGATGGCCTGTGATGCTTCCAGCTAAAGCACCTGGCCTCTGTGAGGACCAGCCAGCGAGGCCCGGAGGGCCATGACTTCAGTGGAGAAGGGACATGCATCTGAGCTTTCAAATCACGCTTTATTAATCCTCTCTGCAAAGTCCACCCAAAGTTCCAAGAACATTTTTACTATGATGGAAAATTTGAAATTCAAGAGAGAAAAGTGAGCCTTAATCACCCCATCCTTTGGAGACATCTTCCACCACGTTCAACACCCGGGATTCTCCTGTATTTTCAAACCATGTACCTGTGGACCATGTGGCTGGGAGACTGTCCTGACGTGCTCCCTTCAGACCTGTCTATCCCTGGTCCTGGCAGAGGCTCCTTCCTCTGTACCCTCGGACCCCAGCAGCCCAGGCACCCACATCAACGCAGGATGTAACAGAAAAGAAAATCAAGAATCACAAACTGGTTCCGGAATACCCCACATGCCGGTCACAACTCCCCAAATTCCTGATTCCACAGCCAGTAAAATGCCCCCCAAAAGGTTGAGGGTCCCTATATAGAGTTTCTTTTGCTAAGTAAAAAACAGTAAATACCAAATGAAACACTGCCAACCTTCCTTAAAGGAAAAGACTTGATACCAGGCAAGCAGGCCAGCCCCACTGAAGGAGGTGGGGAAAGGCACGCCCTGCCTCTCTGGAGCAGGGCTCGCCCCTTCTTCCTGTCACCCGGGGTCCTGCTCTCTGACTCAGGGTCCAACCCATGGCCTCAGTGTCCGCACCTGTGAGCTCAGCGCTGTCGTGAGCATTAATGTGGGGACACACATTGGGAGGCGTCCGGTGGGTTCCTGAGAGGGCCCAGAAATGGACCGCTTTCTGGCCACCCAAACACCTTCCTGCTCCCGCTACTGCTTGTTTTTAAAATACTAACAAGAAAGCAGGACTCTGACACACCGGCGTGCCCACCCGACCAGCAGGAGAGGACCTCTGCCTGCTTCCCCGCTGGCTCTGCACACACCTCGTCCCATGCCCCGCACCTGTCTCAAGAAGAGAGAGGCCACCGAGCCGCCCCAGGCCGCGGGCTCCAACCCTGCCGCTGCCCTTGTTATGGCCCAGGTTTCACACAGGCGGGGACATAGGTGCACAACGGCAACCAGCTGGCTGTTCCGGGCAGCCCGGCGCCCGCCTTCTTTCCCTGTCCCCTGGGAAGCCGCCACACGCCGTGGGGCCCCCCACTCCCACGGCCAGCTCCAAGGACACCGCGCTCAGCCACCGCCAGCTCTACAGATCCCAACACCGCGGGAAGCGGCCAGGCCGGTGAGTCCGCGGCCACCGCCCGTCCCTCCCTGTCCTACCCCCGCCCTGTGCGCACGTAAGGAAGGGCCCGAGTGGGCGTGGAGAGCCCGTGAGCAGAGACTGCGCGGGACTACAAGGGCTGCGGCTTCCCCCACCCAGGGGGACGAGATCTGCAGACTCTGCACAGTGGTCCCACAGACCTGGGGCCGCACTGAGGCAGCTGTTCGGACCGCTCCCCTGGAGTGTGGAACCCAGGTACTGGGCTGTTCTGGGGCTGCTTTCCTCCGGCTCCCCCTCCTTGCACCCCTGCAGTTCTACAGCTCTGCTAGGCTCAGTCCTTCCAGCCTCTCTCCACCTCCTGCCCTCCGGGCCTCTGCACTTCCAGTTACCTGACTTCTTCCATATTTCTGGATTCGAATTCCCAGAGTCCAGCTTTCAAGAACATCATCAACACGACTTTTCTTGGTGGGCTGAGCTCTTCGCAGCAGGTCATAAGTCCACCCACTGGCCCAGAATTTTCTTTCTTTCTTTCTTTTTCTTTTTTGGTAGAGGCTTGTGGAGAGAGGATATAGAATTATAAACTCTTTGAGTATACTGCCAAGCACAAAGTTAAGAGAGCTGCAATGAGCACATACTGCAGAGATCAGAGTAAAGTTGTGAAGGGCGCACTGAAAATCCTAAACAACAGCAATAAAAGGAGGACTCCGGAATGGAAGGAGAGTGGGCAGGCACTCAGGCTCACTCTTCTTCAGTGACCTGCCAGGCTGTGCTGGAAAGATTCATCTGCTCGGCTTGAGCACATCGACAGCAAAGTCAGTGCCCAGTCCTCAGTGAGCCTTCGATCAATGACATTCAGTCAGTGCAGTGCCAGGTGGCTACTGGAACCTCAATTTTTAAAAAAATATTTAATAACATGGAATAGGCTCAAGAAATAAATGCTGGATGAAGAGAAAAACCAAACTGGATGCAGCATTCTTTCTACATTTACTTCTTCTCCAATGAGTATTTTCCAAAGAGCAATTGCTACTT
Organism: Galeopterus variegatus; assembly: GCF_000696425.1. Classification (NCBI taxonomy): domain Eukaryota; kingdom Metazoa; phylum Chordata; class Mammalia; order Dermoptera; family Cynocephalidae; genus Galeopterus; species Galeopterus variegatus. The sequence continues at coordinate 212,427 of NW_007727378.1, read as the reverse complement.
TCATAAGAAAGAAAATGTTTAGACAAAAAGTCTAGAAGATGACACAAAACTAAGGGCAACAAGATTTAGTGATAGATAAAATGCAGAGATAAAGACAATAAAAAGCTGAGAGTCACCTTCATGGCAGTGACGATGCCTCCTCTGTCCTCCCCCAGGTTGTGATTAGGAAGAGGGTCTACTGTCTCTTGGGCACCCTTGTAGGTGAATGGATCTGCAAGGAGCTAGTACAGTACCTCAGGGTAGGAACATGGTGGGATCTGACTGCAGAGGACATAAAAGTATGACCCTTCAAACCTTCTCCCAGGAGTAAACATAGACCATCAGTGTTGTGAGCTCCTGAGACAATTCCACCTCATTCCCAACTTGCCAAAGAATAGCGCCCACAGTCAGGCCAGTCTGCACACTTGCCCTGTGCTGAGTATATGATAGAAGTGAACAAAGGAGCACAGTAACATATCCAAGAGCAAGATAGGTGCTCTCCACCCATCTTGGTGACGTTCCTACTCTTTACTACCAGGAGAAGAGACTATTTGTGAAGATACCAGGTCACAGTGACTTGGTAACACACACCCTACTCCAGGGAAGCAATAAAATGACTTCAGTCTCCCAAACCTACTGTGTATGGGGTATAGGGTGTTATAGCAGGTTTTATGGGTCACTAAAGGTATAAGTACCTTCCTTTGGAAATCTAAAGAGCCCTTCCAATGTCATGACCATGAAAATCACTATCACCATAAGGGAGGCACCTCATGGGTGAGATTCACAAAGACATGAAGACCTGTGACCTGCCCTTCAGGAGCTAGGACCCTAACTGTAGAGTTACTGGGAGAGCACACATTCTGTAATGAACGGTCATGGCTTACAGTTGCAGCTTCAATGCCTGCAGGTGCTGAGCAGGGGGAGGCAGGGCAAGGCTTTCAGAAGAGAAACTGCAGAATACCTTGCAGGAGAGGCAGGGCACTGTGATGTAATTGGGATGACGGGGGTGTGCAGACCAGTCTCCTTGGGGTAGTGTCTAACCCTGAATTTCAGATAATGGCTCCCCATTTTAGGCAATACTCTAAAATGTTCTCTATGTGTGTGTATATTTTAAAGACTTACTATAATTGAGTTTGCAGAAGTTAAGAAACCTGTAGATATCCACATAACAGGCTCCCAAATATTCCAGGCGTCAGTGTATGGATTGTCTCCTTCCTTTCTCTGCCCTGACTCAGTAGTTATCTCTTGAGTATTATGTGCTCTTCCACATCCAATACTTAGCATTTTTAAACTTGTTGAAAAAGAAGCAGACAGGTGACTTCTAGAAAATGCAGCACCCTCAGTTGCAAAGGGCTGGAAAGTCCCTTGCCTCTGTCCAGCCAGCAGAGCTCCCTAACCAGCACTATTTCACCCACAGCTGAGTGCTCAAATTCAGGAAAGTGTTTACTGGGTATTCTCAGGCCTTGGCACACAAATGTAACAGTTGATGACCTGTCCTTCTGTGGCTCCACTTCACAAACTATTCCCAACTTCAGAGCACCCCATGCATCAGGCCTGCAGAATCCCTTGCTTGTGTCTGGCCCTATCATAATGCCCACACCCACTGCATTTCTTATGCACACAAAGCACTCCCACAACCCTTGTTGCAGGCCAGATGACACACAGATAAAGGGCACAGCCTCGGAGGATCCTCAGCTTGGCGTGTCCAAAACCATCAGCCCAAGGAGTTAACATGCAAAGTGGTCACAGTACTCTTGTGGGCCCAGCAGAAGCAAAGACAACCTCATTGGCAGAATGCACCCAGCCTGAGGACAAGCCAAATTCGAGGCTGCGATTAACGGACAAGATACAAGGAGCAGCAATTCCCCAAGAACAGGGGCCAGCCAATCCAGCAAACAGCAGAACCAGACAACAACTTCCATCCCTCCACCACCAAGAAGTTCAGGTGATAAATGATTACTTAGAGACTGCATAATAATGCTTTAAGGGTTTGATTCAAGCATTTTTTAAAGTGATCAAAACCCTAATTCAAACATATGACTATTAAAAAGACCAGGGAAATGGGAAATGAAGAGAATTTATGGAACCGAGAACTATAATCACAGAAATCAAAGATCAAGCAGCTGGTTTTTATAGCAGATTTTACATGGATTAGGTAGAGGGAAGATTATTAGTGAAGTGGAAGGCAGCACTGAGGAAATTAGTGGGAGCTGATGAAAGGGATAATGTGAGAAAATGGCTAAAAAATAGGAGGATGGAATGAAAGGGATCAATAAATGACTAACTGGAGAAGGAAAGAAAAGAGAAAAATAATGGCAGGCAATCTGTGAAGAGCTAATGGCTAATAACCTCCTAGAATTGGTGACAAACATGAATCCTCTACTTAGGGAAGCCAAGAGAAGCTCATTCTGGGATAGGTCATTTTCTTATCTTCTCATATACCCAAAGAAGATTAAGAAGGCTACATTTTCCAAGATCTCACACATTCTGGTTGTAGAGGTAACCTCAGAATGTAGTCTTTCCCAAATGCCTGATATATTTTGCCCAATTTCCACATTTGCAAGAGTACCATGATGGAGTTGATCATTTGAACTAATCCCTTGGGTCCTGCTGACTTACTATGTGTAGGGATGCTGAGGCATGGCCCTTCTGACTTCCCTGAAGCCACAGTTCACCAATTACTCACCTTCATGACTGACAACTCCCTGTGCACTCTACAAATTGGGAAACTGGCCAGAAAGAAGAAAAAATTATTTAGAGACTTCAGTTGGTTGTCTTTTTAACACATAGTAGATTTTTTCCCCAGCAACTGAAAATGTGTGAGACTGCTCTCTCCCTTCTATACCACTTGGCTGACAGGTACTCCAGAGGCAACAAGAACTAAAAGAGCTGCACACAGGACAGCCCTCAGTGAGCCTGGCTGGGGTAAAATCCTCACCAACTCTCATTCTTTGGGATTTAAGATTTCCCACTTTTAAGTTGTCATGGCCTTTGAAGCTAAGTTTTGCAGATGGAGAAATTCTGCAGAATTGAGGGTTGTTAACATATAAATGCTTTAAATGGAGTATTTTAAATAAATAAATCTTAAATTATTGCAACTGTTCCAAAATATAGCTTGGGTCCATAGATTTGTATGTAGAAAGAACGTATAAGAGAATACACAAAGTTCATAAGTTTCACCTCAACCCAAACAGGTAACCACACGCCTCTTCGATATAAAGGACTGAGTCAGATGTTTATGAATACAGCTTGTGCTCTATGAGACAGGAAACTGACAAACTCTGTGCCCTTGGCTGGCACATCTGTGAAGCAGGGATGAACATCGATGCTTGCCTCTGAGGGTGGCTGTGAAATTTAAACTAGATAATGTAGGTAAAGCACTTGACATCCAGTTATAGAAGCTCTTATTGCTTAGAAATTATAGCATTAATATTTATTGGATTAATGATTTAATTAAATGATTAAAGCAGTAACTGTTCACTCAAGGTTGTACTGATTAACATACAAAGGTCATATAGATTTCCAAGATACAGACAGTCACTCCAAGGCCACCAGCAATGGGTAGGGTACAGGATCAAGCCACAGAAGCAGAGGAAAAGTGGGACGGATATTCAGTGTGGCACCTACCTACCTCCCTTGGGGCTGCAAAATCTCTAATATAATAGCTTGTATCATCTAACAGAAGGGCTTTTGTGAAGAAGCATTCTGGAGTAAAACAAGAACTTTTCTTGGAAAACGACCCCAAAGATTCTACCCAATGCCCAGCCCCACGCAAACCGGTGTCCTGTTTCTCTTTCTCAAAGGACAAGGAGTCCCCAAAGATTATAAGCAAAATCCCTCAGTATCCATACAATCCTCCCCCAGACAGCAGTTTCTGGACTTCCAGTAAACAATTTACTCCTCCACACTTTCTTTGAAAGCCCTAAAAACAATGGGGAAAAAAAAGAGAACTAGAAAGAGAAATATATTCCACCCCAACAAATCAAGGAGACAGACATAACCACAAACCACAAATCACTGAGTGTACCAGCACCAATTCAATCAGGAATGGACACAGCAAGCCAGCGCCAACCTCCTGACCCCTGGGGGATACACAGGCTCTGGTGGGAGAAATGGCCTGGCCCTGATGTGGCTGATCATGAACGATCACGTGGTTGTGGGAGCAGTGCCACTGAGGAGGCCTCGGCTTGTGGACTTGGCCTTGTGCAGAGAGGAAGGAAGGCAGCCAGTGCAAGATAGAAACATAAATGACCTTCTATGAGCAACACTGGAATCTGGGGAACATGGCCATCTTGAGGAAAGGAGATTCATTTGAAGAAAGTCTATTCCAGGCCACAAACTTGAATCAAATGTGCACCCCGCCTTAGCTTCCCTCCCACACCCATTCTTCAACAAAGATGTGACCATATTAAAAAATGACTAAGATCACAAAGTAACCAGTGTGGGAATCAGCCATAGACAAGGGGCAGGGAAGAAACATAAGCAAATGCGGGTGAAAAGGAAAACACTCATAAGGAAACAGGTGGAGATGTTTACAACAAAATATTCCCCATTCTCTCTACTACTTTTCTACTACTACTGTAACAAATTACCAAAAACTGGGTGGCCTAAAACAACAGGAATTTATAATACTGTAGTTCTGGAGGTCGGGAGTCTGAAGGGTCTCCTTGGGCTAAAATCAGGGTGTTGGTAGGGCTGCGCAGATTCCTTCTGGAGGCTCCAGGGGAGAATTGGATCCTTGTCTTTTATGGTTTCTAGAGGTTATCCTCATTCTTTAGCTCACGGTCCCCTTCCAGTAGTAGCATCACTCTGACCTCTGCTCCCACTGTCACATCTCCTCCTCTAACTGTGACCCTTCTGCCTCCCGTGTGATTACGTGGGGCCCACAGGGACAGCCCAGGATCATCTCCCCATCTCAAGGACTTTAACTTAATCCCATCTTCAAACTGCCTTTTGCTATATAAAGTTACATAGTCACAGGTTCTGGGGATTAGGAGCTGAATATCCTTGGGGGTCATTATTCTGCCCACCACAGAGAACTTTTTTCCTTGCCTTTTCCAGTTTCTAGAGGCCCCCTGCATGCTTTGGCTCAAGATCGCCTGCCTCCAACATTGGGCTGAGTCCTTTTCATGTCACCATCTCTTTGGTTCTCACCATCCTTCTTCCCTCCTTCCATTTTCAGAACTTCTTGCTTAGATTGGGCCCATGCAGGTAATGCAGGATAATCTCCCTATTTTAAAGTCATCTGATTAAAAACCTTAATTCCATATTAACTTTCTTTTTTCTTTTTTTTATTCCTTTTTGTCTTTTTTACTGACCGGTAACGGGATTGCAACCCTCGGTGTTGCGCCCGCACCGCGCTCAGCCAGTGAGTGGGAACCGGTCTCCACATGGGATCCGAACCCTCGGCGGGAGTGCCACCGCACTCCCAAGCGGCGCACTCTCCAGTGTGCCACCGGGCCGGCCCTCAACTTTATTTTTTCAATTCCAGTTTTCCTCTGCCATGTAATGTAACATATTCACAGGTTCTGGGAATTAAGATATTGACATCTTGAAGGGGCCATTATCCTGCCTACCATACTCTCCTAAAAAGAAAAAAAAAAAATCAAAGAAGAGATTATAAACCAACAGGAAGAGAAGCAGAACTTGGAAAAGAAATGGAGAAATGAAAAATTAAGATAAATGTGGTAGGGATGAACACCACATTAGAAGCAATTAAATGATAGAACAAAGACAACCAACCAAAGAGACAAGTGAATGAAATGGAAAAGGACAAGCGAATGGAGTATCAAGTTTATCAGTGATGACAGGTGCAAGACACAGAAAAAGCAATGCACATTGTAACACTCGTGAATTGTTAACAGAGAAAAGATCAGTGATATAATACAAGAAAACTTCTGAAATAAAGTGACTTTTCTTTGTCAACTGCAGGGGTATACTCTACTTAGATTAAAAGAAAATGATACAGAAAGACCAGTATCCAGAAACATCCTTGTGAAATTACTGAACAGAAAGAATCAAATGAACAGCTAGACAGAAAACAGGTCAAACTTCTCTGCAATAATACTCAGGCTAAACGGCCGTGGAAATACTTCTACATAGTTCTGAAAGAAATATAATGACAGTGTAACTTTATAATCCGGCAAGAGACAATTTTCAAGCTTGCAAGAATTCTCCAAGTGGGTGCCATGACGATTTGAGAAGAGAGCAGGATACCAGGAAAACAGAGCAGGGGATCAAAACAGACAAACTCTACCATGAACTCCAGACAACTGCAAGACAAATTGAGAAAAAAAAAAAAAAAGCGCACAAAAATCTTTCTAGAACTACTGATGAAAAGACTGATACTATGTGATCCTAGAATCTATTTAAATACAGCACTAAGAACAAGTAACTGTGGAAACTGAGGTTACCTAAGAGACGGCAATGTTATGTGCCTTGACGATGTAACAAATTTTAACATAAGTAACAAAATAGGGAAATGGATCTGAGGTGAAAAGAGACGCTGGCATGAAATGCAGTCATCTTTCAAAGCCAGAGTAAATTGATATCAGCTCTAAACACACTGCAGTTAGCAAACAAAACTCCAGGTTAGCAAACAGCAAAGCCAAGCAAACAAGTATTTCATAGTTTTTCTCTAACTTTACAGGGATGGAATGGAGACAGTAGCCGCTCCCCAAATCCATCTCCTCCTCTTCCTGGACACCCATCTAACCCACATGGCTGTGCCCCAGGTGGACAGGGGCCACTGGTTCCCACACACCATGGCTCTGCGGTAGGAGCTACTGCCTGGGAGGAGCCGTTAAGTACACGGTTCCCAGAGTGGCCTACCCAAACCACGAAGGGGATCTTCTAGAAACTTTTATGTTCAAAAATAAGACATCCAGCTTAAATTTAGCAAATCTCTCATTGCTAAAAAAAAATAAAATTGACTGAGTACTTTTTATTTAAAATAGCACATATTATAGACTAAACATGTTATAATCTCCAATAAATATTGTATGTTCCTGTGTGTTTAAACATGAAAAAAGAAGAAGAAGATACGTACTTGCACACCCGTAGAATATTTCTAGAAGAATGCACAAGGAGCAATGAACAGCAGGGCCTCTAGGGAAAGGGATGGGGTTTGGAAAAAAGAAAATGACTCACATATTTATACTAATCTTGTTTTGTTTGAATTTATTGTTTTAACCTATGCAAATACTGGCTTTTTCATGAAAAAATATGAATAAGCAAAGGAAAAAGAAAGAGAAAAAAAAAGTATGGCTTTATTTTTACAGCCCTTCTGACTTTCTGTATGCCCAGGAAGGACAGTGACACTGTGGTCAGGGTGAGTGGGGTTTGGGAAGTTCTTTATCTTTGTAGATGTCAGTATTTCTTAAGAAATATATTTCACAAAAGTTTCCCCAAACAGATGGTTATACTCAAAACACCAAGAGCAAAGTGGCTCTCCCTCAGGACAGCCTTCTGAAATCACTCCACCCCTGCCCCTACATGTGTGTTCAACTCTTCTATGTGGCAATTATAGTCAATGATGATCGTTGGAAAAGGTTTGAACGATCCTCTGATGTGCTCCCTAAAAAGGAAAGTGTACAAGTAAATACTGACATCTGCCCAAAGGGTCCAGACCATCTTTTCCTGCTCTGAACTCTTTCCATCCTGCCTCATCACAGGATTTAAGGAAGGAGGAGATGACAGGGTGTGGGGCCCATGCCTGGGGACAACTGAACTCCTCCCCTTTCCCAGGTGACCTCTCTCTAATAGTTGACAGCAGACACCTGCAGACGACACTCCTGTCGTCCTCACAACAATCATGCCACGTACCTGGTCTTACTCTCATTTCACAATGCAGGAATGGCAGCTTAGAGCAGCCAGATCCCTCCCCCAGGTCCCCAGCAATGGGGCAGGTCTTAACCCTGGCTCTTGGTCCACGCCTGCCCTGCCACACAGGACAGGAATTAAGGCCCAGGGTGGTTTGTGCTCTGTCCTGAGGGAAGGGGGCCTGGGAAAGTAGCCAACCAGAGCCAACAGGTGCTGCCCTGGACCTTCTGTCAACCATGAGGCAGGTGTCACATGTGGGGACACCAAGGCTGGGAGATGAACTGACTTAGCCAGGGACTCACAGCAGAAGGCTGCACAAATGGTAAGTAAAAACAGTGTAGGGCCCAGGGCTGGGGTGTCTGGGCGCTCAAGGGCACCTCTGCAGGCGCTTGGGCATCCACACCCTCCCCCTTGGACACTCCAGAAAGCAGAGCATGTGGGGATGGCAAGCTTGTCCTGGGAGAAGCCTGCGACCCCATGAGATTAGACAGAGAAAAAGTGCAAGCCACTGGGGAGCCAAGGCAGGGCCTGAGACAGACCCTGAGATGGACCCTGAGATCATCCCATCATGCTGGGGAGCAGATGGCTGGTGTGCCTTCCCACTTGGAAAACATTTCTGCTTCTCTTCCTCGATGTTAGGACAAGTGTGACATGAGGAGCCCATGCTTTAGAGTTGTGGGTCTAAGGATGATTCCAGGCTGCTCCACCAAGACCTTAAACTCTCGACTTTCCCCTCTCCCTAGAGCCCTGGGCACCTCTTGTACAACAGAGGGTCAACGTATGATTACACACTTTTTCTTAGTCATGTTCAGCTTTTCTGCCTCTGGGGTCCCACCCCTGGGCTCCAGAGCACACCCCAGGTGCACCCAGAGCAGGGTAAGCAAGGGAGAAGACCACAGGCCACCCATTCTGAGAATAGGCCTTCTGCTGAGACAGAAGCACATTGAACTGTGTGCACTCGCTGCATTGTGACACATGTGGTGGTTCAGTTCCTTCTTGGGCAACTTTTGCAGGAGACAGAACATTGAAAAGAAAAAGAGAAACTATGACAAAGAAGGTTCATTATTTAAAAGAAAATTTTCCCAGCAGTACTTTATCCAGAAAGCATGGCTTCCCCTCAATACCTTGGGGAGAACAGACATGTCAATCACTGTGTCATTGTGCCGCTCTGTTATGGGAAGTTGGGTAGATCTTACTCTCTTGCCAAACTGGAATAATAGTGAGGCAGGTGATAAGGGTGCTTGCTCAGGGCAGGTGAGGTCCCAGGGCCTCAGCAACCCCCTGCGGATCCCCGAGAGCAAAGGGAGGAGCCCCTGAGAGAGGTGTGACATGTAGCAAGAGGGCAGCACAGGTAGAGACTGATGTGGACAGCAGATGCTGGCCAAAGTAGTCAAGGGGGGCCCAAATGCAGCATTAGCCCTGAGGCCCCCTGCCTCTCGCTATGCAGCCATGGATGGTGTCAGACTTCATTCAAGGACCCCCCTGCCCAACCAGACAGGGAAGAGACAGGCTGGACAGAAGAGGCAGCAAATGTGACCACATGCATTTGCCAGATGCCCACGTGTAGGGACAGGACCAAACCTTGCCAGACAGGACAGCAAGGGCAGTTAAGGGCAGAAAGCCTTGTGCAAGGAAAGCATTCTCCCGGAGCAAAAGTGGGTGTCTGCTTTCACAGATGTAGGATACTACAGAGAGGATGCTGCCATGAAAGATGGCAAGCCCAGGGACACAGGAGAATGAGGGCAAATGTAACAATGAGAACAGGGCTGGGTGGCCTGTCTTGGCCCCACTACACAACACCAAAACCAGTCCCCCCATTCACTCAGCTAGCCTATGTGTCAGCCTCAGGGCAAGTCAGTTCTCAAAGGGATGTCTTTGCTTCAGTCTTCCATGGATGATGTTAAAGTGTCAGGGAGGCAGTGGCTGCATCCACCAGACAAAGTCACCAGGTGAGGGGCAGTCACTAGGGGCCCAAAGGTGGGGCAACCAGGTGTGCAGGTCAGTCTCCCAGCTGCAGACACCACAGATTGCCCTTCCCAATCTCCTCTCCTGTAGAATGAGAATAACTTCCCTCCCGATGACACACACTTACTGGGAAAACCAAACAAGATGACATACAAGAAAGTGTTCTGCAAAGTATAAAGCACTATAAAATTATAGCAACATAATAATAGATTTTATGCAAGTTAATAAACCTGGTAAAATAGTTTAGTTCCCTTCTGTATAGCTATACATCTTGCCATTGTTTATTTCAAGTTTTAATAATGGACTTATATTTTATTTTTTTTCTTACTGTTTTAGTATGATTTTTTTAACTTAAATAAAAATTGTATACAGTGTACAACATGATGTTTTAAAATACATATACATTGTGGAATAGCTAAATTAAGCTACTCAACATATGCATTATTTCACATACTAATCACTTTTGTTCTGGTGAGAACACTTAAAATCTACTCTCCTAGCAATTTTCAAGTATATACTACATTATTATTTACCGTAGTCACCATGTTGTACAATAGATCTCTTGAACATAAACATTTGAATGCCAGCTATATATTCAGCTAAATGATACAAAATACTGAAAGTTTTACCAGTTAATCTTATATGTGCCTTTCAATTTCCTGCTTTATGGAGATTAACTTTCTCTCTTGCCCACTTGTGGGGATAAGGGGTAGGAAGAGGAGAAGAACTTTTAACCTCTCTTGTCTCTTTTTGATCCTTCTAGCTCCCTTTTCAAAGTTCCAAGAACTTTCTTGAGGTCAGCGGTTCTCAACCTCAGAATCAACTGGGAGCTTTTATAAAAGTGCAGGTGGGCTCCCAGGCTGTGGCTCAGTGGCTGACATCAGAACCTCTGGGGGTGGTGCCCAGACATTAAGACTCTTAAAGCACCCACATTGTTTCAATGCATAGCAGAGGAGCCTTGGCCCCGGCCCTTTAGAGAAGCAGGACAGCCCAGGCTCTAGGGACCCCATGTACCCAGTGGGCAGACAGGCCTAGCTGTGGGATTTTCCCTTCTGGGGAGATTCTGAGGTTTAGGTTTTGACATTACTTTTTAATACAAGAAGTTAATATAATCAATCATTTGAATCAATCACAATGTGTCTGTCTATTCTTCCATTATGAATTTTCTTCTTCCCTTAAGGATTGTTTCAAATATGACCCACTCATGCGACCTTTCATTTTCTCTTTCCCAACATTGATATTTTCAAGGCAGCACAACCAATTTATCTCACTTTAAAAAATCTATAGTGAAATAATTTGTTTTATCAAATAGATGTAGCTAATATTTCCTAAGACTGCATACAGTGTTTGTGATATATGGAATGGAAAATGTGAAACTATAACTCTTCTTAGAACGTACACTTGGCTGCATGATAATCAAGTTCTGTTATAACTCGTCAGTAAATAATCTGCTTTTTGTTTATTTGCAACCCAAGCAAAGTTTTGCTTTCTATTAAAATGGGAGTTAAATTTTGAAATGTTTCAAATTTTATATAAGCAATATTCTCAACTACAGTGCTTCTGAACTCATGGGAGCTAAGCAATTCTAGAAAGAATAATTAAATTTCTAGTTTTAATTCCCATAGGGCTATTAAATGCATTTAACAAACATGAATTGCGAGCCTGATCTGAACAAAGTGCCTCAGAGATGTAATAAGGGCGAATGCACAGGCTTCTCCTCAAGGGCTTAATAGTCAATGCAAGGTTGTCCACACAACTCATATCTAATTATGAACATTCACTTAAATGCTTGGTATTCTCTTCAACCCTAGAAATGGGCAGAAATATTTTTAAAAGACACCTAATTTTTCCCACTTGTTTTCTCATACCAATGAGTAGGGCTTTCTTTCCCTTGATTAGTCAGCACTTTGGAAGAACTAGGAAACTAATTTTTCACAGAATCATAGAGGTGAATGGGATATCAGAAGTCAGACAGCTACATTTATTCACTTTTATATGTGAAATTAAGACCTAGAGAATATACCCAAAGTGGGAGCCAAAGCCAGAAGGAGGGTTCCTCCAGGCTGGGAAGCTCTGTGTGTTGATCTGTGTGCTCTCTCTCCCGCCAGGGTTGGCCAGGCCCTGACGTCACTAGTTCATGACACGGAAGGAGTCTAATGTAAATACAACACACAGATCTTCTTCTAATGAACTCTACATGCTAAGCATGGCATGCCTCACCTGGGTTCACTCCTCCCTTGGGCCCCTGGAGCATTAAGCACCCTTTGTGACAATTCATTTCCAGACCCACTGCCTGCCAGATTGCACCTAGAATAAGTCAATCTTGGTAGAAGACACCCTAGAAAACCTCGTCCAGTGCAGGTAGACAACCCTGGAGAGATGCCCTGGCCAAGAGAATGTGCTATGTCTGATAACCCAGAGTCAGGTAGGCACTTACAATCAAGTAGTCCCAGAGCTAGTTGCTGGGACAGTAAGCGCCTCAGACAAGACAGACTTTACACACGGAACAATCACGAGATATGGGCAAAAACTGCAAACATCCTTGCAACTTCAGGACAATGTTTTCAAGAGATGCAGTCTGGTCTTTCAATTTACCTGCTCAATAACTACAGACCCACAGTGCCAAGCTAAACAGATAGCTACAGAGCTCTCCCTCACCCTAATAAGCAACAGCACTTGCAAAGGATTCACATCCTTCCTTGTAGCCCATGTCATTCCAGAGATGGCTCGGAGACCTCTGTGCCCTTCACCGCCACCACCAGCAAGGGTGAGGGATGGCCTGTGTTCACCAAGCCCAAAGCCTTGCTCTGGAAACTGCAGCAGACCCTGCAATTTGGGATTATGCTCAGGGTGGGAGCAGTAGTGCAGACCCTAGCCTGGCCACACACCTACCCCAGAGGAAAATGCCAAGGCCACCCACACTGGCAGAGCCCCAGGCCACAGTCACTGCCCTGTTCCCCTCTCTGACATCTACTCATGGGATTCCTCCTCTGGAATGATATTCTTTCCCCTCCCCCACCCCCAGCTGTTCACGTAAAGGACTAATCTTGCATCAACTCCTGGAGTAAGAAAGTATGTTCTTTAACAGTCCCATCCAATGAGCTCTTGGGGGCCCACTATTCACATGCCCAGCAGCACTCAAGATGTAGGAGACACAGCCCAATTCTCAGGAAGTTTCGCTATTTACTCTGATTTAGAGGAACTTCATTTAGCATTGCTTAACAGAACTGGCTAACAACTTGAAATTAACTCCAAGAATCACTGAGCCACAGAAAACCCTCCAAGCTTTTTACCTGTGCCTCCTTCTTCCTCTATAAAAAGGTCAAAGCAAGTTCATCCAAGCAATGCCTTGAGTTACTAGAGCAAACTGTAACTACATCAACAGACAAAAGAGAGAAACTGGACTAGTGCTAAGTGAAACAAACATACTCTCTATTTCCCTTTCTTGAAAGGAGTTATCAATCTTTAGAATTTAACAATTCACTGTATATGCTCACTCATCTGTTCCACCCCAAAGCCTGCAGAATGGCCAGAGAGATATTCTGCACTTGGGGCTACGTGGGACTGTGCCCAAGGTCATACGGCTGGTCACCAAGTCCAAGATGGCTGGCAACTTGTCCCTTTTTTTTTTTTTTTTCTTTTTTAACTGTTCGGTAATGATTCTTTCAAGAAGTGGTATGACATTATTTAAAATAACAAGCAAAACAAATATTCCAGTTCATACATTTTAAAAAGAAGAAGTTAACCATGCATATCTTGGATGCTCAATGACTTTTTTAAAGGCATGGAAAATTATACATGCAATTATGTGTTTCCCACACTCCAATAATACACATTGTTTACAAGCCTCAAATCCTTAGAGGAATTGTGGGAAAATGGATTGCAACTGTGGTGTGGTCTTTGGTCTCCCAAAATAAAAGCTTTGGGGATGGGGGTGGGTGGGGTGGAGGAGGAGGGCACATCATATCCCGGGACACTGTGCACTATGTGATTTTCTCTGCAACAAGGACGTACATACCAGGCCAACCCTGAGCTTACTGTAGGAACCAGGAGAGGCTAATGCTGTAAACAATTCCTAAAACAGAAGCACAGAGATGATTCAGGTAAATTCTTCCAGGATGGGTGTGTCAGCTCTGGGGCAGCAGAACTGGGGTCCACTCAGGGGTAGCACAGCTCAACCTGGCAGGGACAGCACCAGGGACAGATTCCTGCTGCCACTTAATTCAGCTGCCTCCTTTCAGGTGAGATCCTTAAACCCTTGCTTCGGGAATTGAGAAGCCTAGTTTTCTAATCTCTCAGAAAATCTAATCTCACAGAGGGACGGGAGTGTGGTCTGTTCGCACCAATCCCTAGCACCATGTGAAACTCTGCAGTAACCTAATAAAACAATCTAATAAAACGCTGAACAGACAAGGAAATGAGTTGCAAAGGTCTGATTTTATATCTCATAAATGTAAATACCACAACTTACTTTATGTATATTTATTCAAACAACAAATTTCCATATTTGTAAAGAAAACTAGGCAAGAATAAACTATGCTCAAACAGAAAATACATCCTTAGAAGGAGAAACTCAAAATCCTTCAAACCTATAAAATGAGTTAATTTTTTTACATGTATGTATTTATTTATTTATTCACTTTTATTTATTTTTGGTAGCTGGCCAGTATGGGGATCTGAATCCCTGACCTTGGTGTAATCAGCACCATGCTCTACCAACTGAGCTAACCGGCCAGTCTCCCCTTTTCTAGATGTATTAAAATGATTTTACTTTAGACTGATTTGCTTAAACCAAGAGAGATGTATTTAAAACTTACATTAGCATTAATGTGTACTTGACTTCTCAGAATGTGAGATATTGTATAGCAGGAGTCTGTAATAGCAAGGAGAGGCTAACTTTCTCCTTCTGCCGGGAGGAACCTGGAGCATGACTGAGGTGTGCCTTGCCCAGAGTGGCCAGCTGTGGCCTATGCAGGGTCTACAACCTCCCAGTCATAGGCCTTACTCCCCCACATCCTAGTCCTGACATGCTCCTGCAAATCAGCCAGCTAAACATGCCTCCACAGCACAGGCAAGTAATAAGGCAGTGTCCAGTTCTCCTCTCAATTCCAGATTCCAAAGATCTGTTTTTAACCCTCTTCCCCCGTCCATTACCATGAATGATGAAGAACTCCACCCCAAAAGTGTGGCGAAGGCAGCTCCCCCCTGCACCATTCTGTTGCATCTGTGTTAAGGCCATTTTATTCGTAGTCTGATGCAAAAACGTCTTGGGGGATGCAGCAGTCTACCAGTGGGCAAATACAATTCTTCTTCCAAGGTTCAAGGGTAAGATATTTTCAAATTAAGTATATTACAAAAAAGAACCAGCATGTTTTATTTCCATTTAAATGCCTGTGGATTTCAGAATTCCCTTTGAGTATTGCATGGTCGCCCTCAGTGATAAATGGCTTCTAAAAGGATCTGGTACCTCCCATTCTTAGTTCTAGTGGTGTTTCCCCCATAGCCATTTACACTGCTCCAAGTGAACAGCCTGGTTGAGCACAAAGCCCCATTTCCACTGGCTGCTGAAATGAATAATTCAGTTTTCCATGCAATTTCAATGGAATAAGAAGCACAAAGAAATACCTAGTCATAGCATTTGGATAGTTCTGTAGTTGACATCTATTAAACTCCTTTCTTTTCAAGGTATGCTGTTTCCCTTTTGCATGTGGGCTCCACACGGAACCTCCAGAGGAAAGAAGAGTCTTTGGTCTTCAGTAACTCACCCGGACACTGCGATGATCATCTAAACCATGGGAAATGCCCATCCTGGCTGACCAAGATGAACCTTGAGCAGGAGCTGACCTCTCTGAGCTCAGTCCTTGTGAGGAAAAGCCTCACAGGGAACACATGGTTGAATAACCTGGCACACACTTAAAGTCAGATTAAGCACAGTTGAGTGGAAAAGCACAGTTACCTCCTTCCTCCCGCTTTCATTTTTCTAGGGGACAGTAAATGTACAGTGATTAAACATTTGCTTTTCTCCATCAGAGAGACATTGAGGCCAATAACACTGCACAGAGGGCAAGTGGAACCCCTGGAAAGCATCACAACACAGGGTCCCAGGGCTTAAGTCAATTAGGAATCAAAACCAAGAACAAACACTAAGGGTAGGCGGGAGCGTCTCCATGGGTTGCCCTCATTGGCATGGTCATGCCCTCACCAGGACGCAAGCCTGCAGCTCCCTGAGGCCAACTCTCTCCTCTGCAAGCCGCCGCTTTCACCGCCTCAGTCTGCGAAGACGCTGAAGCTTTAGTCTCAAAGTGTGCAAAGAAGCAGCAGCCACTTGAGACACACAGTCATTAAAGCACTCTCCCTGCTCCGATCAAGGGAAACTCACATTCTGGATGCCACAACCTCTGGTCATTCAATTATGTGACCCCCCCCACCTTCGGTTCCCATCCCTTGGATGACAGGCACATGGGGTGGGGGGAACAAGTGTGACACACACATGCCCCTCAACTTGGCAATATTCTCCCAAGGTGGCTCTGGTAGAGGCCACCCAAGCCACGTTTTGCACGCCCCCTGCTGGCCTGGCAGGAGCTGACTCAGCCTTTATTCTGCCAGCCTAAGACATGAATAAATGACCTTAAGATCCAGAAGGAACAGAAAGAACAGCCAAGGAAATTTTGGCTTCTTAGAAACAGAAGACATGACACTGTAAACATGAAAGGAGAGATGAAGAGACTTTAAAGTGATTGTTTTTTAAATGTTTCAAGAAATAAGCAACTAAACCTAAAGATTTAGTGGAAACACTTGCATTCGTATTTTCACAAGTATTAAAGCATATTAAACCAAAAAGAGTATGGTGAATATTTTAGGTCTACAGGTGAAAACAACAACAACAACAATAATAATAATACATAGGCCAGAACAACAACAATAACAATAATAATAATAATAATACATAGGCCAGAGTGGTTTCATAGACTCAATTTTCAAAGAGTTCACAATCCAGAGCCTTAAAAACCAATCTTCATACTATGGAGGATACTTTAATTATAGAAGAATCTCAGGCACAACCTGAAAGCTCTAGTTTTAAAGCAACTATATGCAGCAGGAGCAAAGTCACAATAAACGGCACATGTGGAGCCAGTCCCACTATAAGGCGTCCCATCTCATCCAGGAATGCCAGTGTGAATAAATGTGGCACCATCAAGGGGTCAGAGGCTGTGACCTGCACACTGCTCACTCAGAGGAAGGTGCCCCCTCCACTCATCCACCAGGGGTGGGGGTTTCAGGAATTACTTCTTAAGGGGACATCTGAATCAAGGATCCAGCCCAGGTGAGACTATATTTTTTTCCACACCAATTCAGGGTTCAAAAGCTTCATGTTCCTAAACACATTCAAAGTTTTGTGCGGCATATGGTATTAAATTCCTTACAGACCCAATATGATCATGCTAATAATTTAAACCATTCCTATTTTAACCAATTAGGAGTGGTCATTAATTATTAAATATAAAAATGTCAATACTTTCATCCCTTATTGAATATCCTTTTGATACAATAGGCTGAAACAGATATGTTGTCTTGGGAAGCTGCTTACTTTTGTTCCCATAAGAGCTGGTAGCTACTAATGGCACACTCACACACAAAATCATGGCATGTTGCTCCCATTTATGGTGGAATTTTCCCCAGAACTTGGTGTGACATGCATCTCCAGCCTCTGCACTCCTTACACCCTCTTTGGGTGCTGAAGAGACCTTGGAGGTTGGTGGGACACACAGTTGCCCAGAGAGCTCTAGTGAAGCTGCCACCCATTTCCCAGGGCAGGCCTCCCGCAGGCACAACCTGGAGGGGGTTATGGTGGAGGAGGATATTTTCTGCAGGAAAATCTTGCAGATTTTCCCGAAGCAATCAAGGCCTGTAAAGATGTAGGCCCCACTGTCCACTTTTTCCTGGACACATCATCTGCTTCATAAAATGGACCATCTTTTCAAATTCCTCTTACAGCTCACTTTCATTTACAAATATAAGTCAAAGTGACAAGCATTTACACGTCACACATGACGTTCCCCTGGATCCTTGTATTGTGGATGAATCAACTCCCAGATTCCTCAGGATCTAACAAGTTTCCATTCAGCCACTACTAAATTTATAAATTTGCAAGCTGATAGACAAAAAATAAAAACTGTTTTTACTTCTGTGAAGTTGTTGAGTTTAGAGAACAGAGACAAATCCATTTTATTGCAAAGACTCTCAAAGGGCTGCAATCGCTGCACCGGGTGGGAGGAGGGTACACTTGAGCGGTTGTGTCCAATGAAGGAAAGTTTTAGTTAATGATGACATCACTGACATCTCCCAAATTTAAAGGAGCACTTAAAGCACAGCAGATGCAATTTTTTCCCCTCCAGTGAGGAGACACTGGGGAAGGCCTCTGGGTTCATGGCCAAATTGCATTAACGGTTCTCCTGCTATCTAGCTAGACCCTGCGGAGCGAGCGAGAGGCGCGCGGGGCCGTGGTGGCCCAAGCAGTCGGTGCCTGGCTAACGGCCTCGCGCGCTGCTCGGGGCCCGGCCCTCCCCGGGGTTCTGCCGGCGCCGCGGGCCCCCGACGCGCCCACACGGACCGAGGCGCCGGTTCCTCCACGCTTGTCATCACGTTCCAGGGCGGGCAGCGAAAGAGCCGGGAGGTGACAGCAGCCCGGAACCAGCGGGAGCGCCGCGCCCTGCCA
>NW_007727378.1:183089-193492 GCF_000696425.1 Galeopterus variegatus | reverse complement strand
CGCGCCCCGCCCCCGCCCCGCGCGAACGTGCGCGCGCCGCGCTGGGCTCGCTCTGCCGGGGAGGTCTGGGAGTGCGGGTGCTCGCAGGCACTACACGCGTCGCGGCCCCGCTCGCTCCTCCGGGTACTCCCTTCAGCGCTCGCCGCCGGGACCACAGGGAAGGAAGCGCCGCAGTAGCCTGCCTGGCGCCGTCTGCATCCATCTGTCTCCTTTCTTCCTCCCGCTGCCGCCCTCTTCCTTCCTAAGCGGCCCAAACTTTCTACCACCCACCTGTCACGGCTCCATTTCCACGGCCTGCTCCGGTGCCAGCGCATCCTGCCTAATCCGAAATTGGTCGTTTTGCCTCCCGAACTGTTTCCTGGCCTTTCCCCACTTCTCGCGTTCTTAATGCTTTCTCACGCCGCTACTTGGGTGGCTCCCTCGCCCTCGCGGACGCCGGCCTGCCCACGGCTCTCTGCCCCTGCCCGTCGCCCTCCCGGTGCAGCCACGCCCCTCATCCGCGGAGACCTTGTCCTGCGGTCAACTAAAGCCGTCCTGGTGCGCGTCTTGGAAGTCGGTACTTTACTCCCAGTTTAGGGCTCTCTGTTTGGCTTTAAATTAATAGTGCTAAGTAATTTATTTGACTTTTAAATCGAAATGGACTAAAGTTGACTTTTTTGATATGCAATCTTGTTTGAACACTTGTTTGGTTTCGTATAACTACTAGTACAGTCAGGGCACTTCACCCAAAAAGCTCCCTAGTGCGCTCTTTCCAAGCCCTAACCTTTGGCAACCGCCGATATAGTTTTGTCTTTGTGAGAATGTCCCATTCATGGGATTACGCAATATGCAACATTTTGAAATTGGGTTTATTCACTGACCCTTATGTCTTTCAGATTCATCCATGTCGTCGTGTGTACTAATAGTTCTTTTTACTGTTGAGTACTAGCCCATTCCGCGTATCACATTTTATTTATCAAGCCAACTACTGAAGGGTGGTTTCCCGTTTTCGGTGATTGTGAATAGGTATTCTATAAACTTTTGCATGCAAGATTTTGTATGAACAAAAGATATCAAATTAATTGGGTAAATACGTAGGAATACAATTGCGAGGTCTTACGATAAACTTGTTTAACTTTATAAGACTGGGCAGCTTTCCAGAGTGACGGTACCATTTTTCCATAACTACCAGCAGTCTGTGACAGTACCATTTTCCTGCATCCTCTCCAGCCCTTGATATCCAGTTGTCCCTTGATACCTCAGGGGTTGGTTCCAGAGCCTCCAGGAATACCAAAATCCATGGACTTTCAAATCCCTTATATAAAATGGCAAAGTATACTTTAAATCATCTCAAGATTACTAACACCTAATACAATGTAAGTGCTATGTAAGTAGTTGTTCTGTTTTTATTTGTATTATTTCCTATTGTTGTATTGTTATTTTTACTGTCTTTTTTTCCTGAATATTTTTGATCCACGGTTGGTTGAATCCGCAGATATGGAACGTGACTAACTTTATATATATTTTAGACATTTTGATAGGTCTGTAGGGCAATATCATTGTTGTTTTAATTTTCAATTCTCTGATGAAAAACTAATGTTGAGTATCTTAACATATGTATATTTGCTATCTGTATATCTTTGGTGAGGTGTCTGTTCACATCTTTTGCTCATTTTTTAGTTGGGTTTGTTTTCTTACTGTTGAATTTTAAAGGTTCTTTATATATTTTGGATAGAAGTGGTTTACCTGATATGTGGTTTGCAGATATTTTCTGCCAGTGTGAGGCTTCTCTTTTCATTCTGTTAAAAGTGTCTTTTGTAGAGCAGAAGCCTTTAATTTTAACAAAGCCTAATTTAGTTTTTTCTTTTATTTCATTGATCACACTTTTGGTCTGTATCTAACATTACCAAACCCAAGGCCACACAGAATGTTTTCTTCTAGGAATTTTATAGTTTTACATGTTACATTTCAGTCTATGTTTCATTTTTGTTAAATTTTTGTGAAAGGTATATGGTCTGGGTGTGAATTCTTTTTTTTTTTTTATGTGGATTTCTAGTTGCTCCAGCACCATTTGTTAAAACAAAAACAAAAATAAAAACAAAAAACAAAACTAATTCATTGAATTACCCTTGATCTTTGTCTAAGATCAACTGACTATATTTGTATGGGTCTATTTCTGGACTTTCTGCTGTTTCATTGATATCTGTGTCTGTTCTTTTATGATTATACCACACTTCCTTGATTACTACACCACACTGTCTTTCTTACTATATAGCTTTGTAGTATGCCTTGCAGTTGCATAGTTCCAGTCCTTCAACTTTGTTATTCTTCTCCAGTATTATGTTGGCTACTCTAGGTCTTTTGCATTTTCATATAAACTTTAGAATCAATTTGTAAATATCTACAAAATAGCTTGCTGGGATTTTGATTCAGATTACATTGACTCTATAGATCGAGTTTGGAAGAATTGATATCTTAATAATATTGAGTCCTCCAATCCATGAGTATGAAATATATCTCCGTTTATTTAGATCTTCTTTGATTTTTTCAGCAATGTTTTGTAGTTTTCTGCATATAGGTCCTGTACATATTTTGTTACATTTTTATTATTTCATTATTAGGGGTGCATTGTAAATGGTATTGTTTTTTAATTTCAAGTTTCAATTGTACATAACTGAACTGCAGAACAGCAATTGACTTTTGTGACCTTGCTATACTTGCTTATTAGTTCTAGGAATATTTTTGAGGATTCTTTGGAATTCTCTACCTATAACATTGCCATCTAGTAATGGAGACTATTTTATTTCTCCTTTTGTGATCTGTTTACATTTTATTTCCTTTTTTTGTCTTATTGAACTAACTAGAACTTCCACTATGACGAGAAATAGAAGTGGTAAAAGAGGACATCCTTGCCTTGTTTCTGATTTTAGCAGGAAACATCCAATTTCTTACCACTAACTATGAAGTTAGTTGTAGGTTTTTTGTTGATGTTTCTTTTTGAAGAAGTTCCCCTCTATTCCAAATTTGCTGAGAGTTTTTAATCATGAATGTATGTTAGATTTTATCAAATGTTTTTTTCTGCATCTGGGGATATAATCATGTGACTTATTTTTTAGCTTGTTGATGTGATGAATTACATCGATTAATTTTCAAGTGTTGAACCAGCTTTTCATATGTGGGATAAATCCTACCTGGTAGTGGTGTCTAATTCCTTTTAAATATTGTTGGATTCAATTTGCTAATTATTTTTTGAGGATTTTTGCATCTATGTTCATGAGAGATATTGGTCTGTAGTTTTCCTTTTTTGTAATGTCTTTATCTTGTTTTGGTATTAGGGTAATGTTGGCATCATGAAATGAGTCAGGAAGTTCTCTCTGCTTTCATTTTATGTAAGAGATTGTAACGAATTTGTATCATTTCTTCTTCAAATGTTTGATAAAATTCACTGTGAAATCATCTGGGCCTGGTAACTTTTTTGGAAGGTTATTGATTCATGATTCTAATTCTTTATGGATAAATATATGATATGACTTGGTGTCATTTTGTTTATTCACTGTTTTTATTCTCTAAGCTACATGGATCTGTGGTTTGGTGTCTTTCATTAAGTTCTCGGCTATTATTACTTCAAATATTTATTCTGCTTTTCTCTCTTCTACTTTTGATATTCTGATTACACATATGTTATGATTTTTCAAATTATTCCATTGTTCTTGGATGTCTACACTCTTATTTTCTATTTATTTTTGTTTGTGCATTTCAGATTGGTAAGTTTCTATTGACCTGTCTTCAAGCTCACTAATTCTTTTACTCAGCCATGTCAAGTCTAATGATGAGCCCATCAAAGGCATTCTTCATATCTTTTACAGTGTTTTTGATTCCTAGCATTTTCTCAGAATTTACAACCTTTTGCTAAAATAACCATGTGTTCTTGCAGATTGTCTATTTTTTTCCATTAAAACCTATGTCAGCATTCACCAGAGGGGGCAGAATACACACACACACACACACACGTACACACGTATAAAGTGGTACTATATATATGGCTATGTATATATACACACAAACATATGTGGCTGGAGTATGTGTATGTGTGTGTGTAGAGAGAGAGGGAGAGACAGAGAGACAGAGAGAGATTTAAAGGAATTAGTGTATGCTGTTGTGTAGGCTGGCAAGTCTGAAAACTATAGTGCGGGCCAAAAGGCTGGAACGCTTAGGTAGAAGCTGATGCTGCACTCTTAAGACAGAATTTCTTCGTCCTCAGGGAGACCTGAGTTTTGTTCCTAAGGCCTTTCAACTGATTGGGAAAGGCCCACCCACATTATCAAGGAAAGTGTTCTTTCCTTAAAGTTAACTGATTACAAATGTTAGCCACATATACAAAATTTTCACAGCAACACCTATATTAGTGTTTAATTGAATAACTGGGTACTGTAGTCTAGCCAAGCTGGCACATAAAACAAACCATACAGAGCCCTTAAAATATTTATCATAGTTATTTTAAATTCCCTGTCTGATAATTCCAAAATCTGCCATGTCTAAGTTTGTTTCTACTGCTTGATTTACCTCTTAAGATTGTGTTATTTCTTGTCTTATATCATGCTATATAAATTTTTGTTGAAATCCAGACATAATGTATTGGTTAAGGGTAACAGGGTAAATAGGGCTGCGATGTGAGAATCGATGTTAGTGTGGCTAGGATTTTGGCTTTGTTTAAGTTTGGTTATGGCTGTAGGTACCAGAGGCTTCACATTCCTCCAGTGTCCTTGGTTTTGTCCCCTCTTTCGAATTTGGGTCTCCTTCTCAGAGAGAGTCCATGTTGTGCAGTTCTTTTACCTTTAATTTGCTGTTATTTTACTGGAGCTTTGTTGGTGTGGTGTAAGGTGTGGGCAAGGGGGAGTGTTGTAAAATGTTGCAGTTAAATCTCATTCTTTCAGTGGGCCTGTGACCTTCACATGTGTTACTTCTCACCCTTAAGTGAGAGAGAGACAGGTAGGCCTGAATTGAGAAAAATGTCCTTTTCCACAGTTCTGCGACAGAGCTCTGAAAAAGTTCTTTCCCTTTAGAAAGTAAAACTGTTTTATGGAGAATGCTCTGGACATATTTCACAAGATAACTCTTTTCCTCCTCCTTCCACAGCCAACAGGGAACCTTCTTTGGATCTTCACTGTGAAGCCTGGTGAGGTTCCTGGAGATAATGCCCATGAAGGCATGGGGGCCTCGTAAGACTGAGTCACCAGGAGTTCTTCACTCTCAGGCTAGTCCACACTCAGCCTCTAGTAATTTGTCAAAAATTACTAGCTTAAGTGCTCCTACCCAGTTTATAGCTGCAGCAGCTTTTCTAGGTGAGCAAATCTCAGCTTTGACTTAGATTCACCTGTTTCTTCAGATTTCTGGCAGGTGGCAGATTGTCCTGCAACCTCAGTTCCCAGATGGGCTCAAGAGCAGTCATTGTTTGTCCATTGTGCAGTCTTTGTTAAAGACAACTGCAACGATGTCCACACTCCTCACGTCAGGGCCCAAACCACAAGTCTCACTCTCATGGTGGCGTTAGGATGCATTTCCCCCATGGCTTATGATGTTGAGCCTCTTTTCATGGTCCGTTTACCATCCTTATATTTTCTTTGGTGAATTTTCTTTTCAAGTCTTTTATTCATTTTTATGGGGTTTAAAATTTTTTCCTACTGCTGAGTTTTAAAAATATGATTGAATTTCGTATGTTGGTCTTATATGCTGCAAACTTGTTAGTTTACTTATTAGTTCTAGGAACTGTTTTGTGGGTCCCATTGGATTTTGAATGTAGGTAATCTTGTGTTCAGTGAATCAAAACAATTTTCTTCCTTCTTCTAATATTTATGCCATTTATTTATTTTATTGCTTAATTGCACTGGCTAGGACTTTCAGTGGGGTAAAGAATAAAAAAGGTGGGTATGGACATCCTTGCCTTATTTCTGATCTTAGGAACAAAAAATCTTTCACCTTTAAATCTGATGTTAGCTGAAGGCTTTTGTAGATATCATTTGGGAGAGTTGGTCCCTTTTAGTCCTAGTTTGCTGAATGTTTGTATCATAAGTGAGTGTTGAATTTTGTCAAATGCCTGTCAATTGATAGAGTCATGTGGTTGTTATTTATTAGTCTGTCAATATGATGGATTACATTGTCCATTTTTTTCAAATTCAACCAGCCTTGCATTCCCGGATATGTCTAGCTTTGTCATCATATTTTGTTCTTTTTTATATTCTGCTTTAATCAACTTGGCAGTATTTTGTTGAAGAATTTTACACCTGTCTTAATGAGGCATATTGGTTCATTGTTTTCTTGTATTCTTTTTGACTAGTTTTGGGATCAGGGTAATGCTAACCTCATAAAATGTTCTTTTCTGGAAAACATTGTATGGAATTGTGGCTATTTCTTCTTTAAATGTTTGATAGATTTCACCGGTGAAATCTGTAGGCATGGAATATTTTTTTTCAGACTTTTAACTACAAATTTGGTTTCTTTTACAGGTATAGAACTATTCAGGAGTTTATACATGATCTTATGCCATTGTTCTCTGGATCTCCTCCTTTTCACAAACTCCTCCTGACTTTCCAGCTTCTTAAGGCCTTCCTTCTTAGTTTTCCAATCAGAAAACTGAGAATTTAATTTCCCTACCCTGCCACACACTTTCTGCAACTGTCCCCATTTGAGGCTAAGTTGCAGTAATACAGAGAAAGAAAAAAACTAACGGGGATTCACTCCACACTCTTGGGAGCACATCTCCTTTAGTAAGAGAGGTGTCATCTCCATCAACATTTTATGAACCTGCCTGTCCCTCACTGCCTCTGCTGCCACCACCACTACCACACAGTATCGTGTGGGGGCAAATGTGAGAGGACACAGTGGCTCACTTGACCTTGTGCTGCTAGTCTCTATGCTATTCCTGGAGTTCATGATGCACATGCCCACCTCAGGGCCATGGCCCTGGCTGGTACCTCTTCTCAGTGTGTTCTAATCACAGCTACCTGCACGGCTCTCTCTCCTATGACCTCAAGTCTCTGCTAAAATCTCTTGTTACATAAGTTCTTCTCTGGACATACTGCCTGGAGGCATCACTCCTTTCCATGTAGGGTTTTATTTTTCTGCATAGCACTGACAACGTCTGATATGTTAAATGCTTCTCTTGAGTTGTTTATTGACAAGCCTTCTATCCTGTGAATTCCATGAGAGCTAGAACATGTCTGCTTTGTTGACTGAAATAGCTCTAGTTCCTAGAATGGTGCCTGGCACCTAGAAAGTAAAGAGATACATAAAATGTTTTTTTGAATGCAGATTGTGTTTGTTTGTGCAAATATTTTTAAATGCCCTGTCCTTTAAAAATATAACATTCTGTCAGCTAGTAATCTTTGAGATATTTAATGGTGATGAAATCTGTTCAGTGGTAGAAAACACAGTTAAGAAACATATTACTGAAGGCATCAATAGTGAACAACAATCATAAATGAGTACAGAATTGAAAGAAGACTGTTGCTTTAAAAAATAATTGTAACTTTTTTCAGTATAGGAAAAATTATAATAATTTTCAGAGAGATTCATTAATTATAGAGAGGCTATTTTAATATGCTAATATTATATAATGAATGGTGTATTAGTTTCCTACGGCTACCATAACAAATACTATAAACTGGGTGGCATAAAACAACAGAAGTTTATTCTTTCACTGTTCTGGAGGCCAGAAACCCAAAATTAAGGTGTGGATAATGTTGGTTCCTTCTGGAGGTTCTAAGGGAAAATACCTTCCATGCTGCTCTCCCAGCCTCTGGTGGCTGCAGTCTTTGGCATCACTTGCCGGTTTGGATTGAGTTCACGTTCTCCCCACCCCCCTCAGATTCATATGTTAAACTCTATTCCCCAGTGTGATGGTATGTGGAGATTAGGCCTTGGGAGATTATTAAGTAATGAAGGTAGGGCACTGGTCTGATGGGATTAGTGCCCTTATCAGAAGAGACCCAAGAGAGCTCAGTCTTTCTCTCTCTTTCAAAGCACACACACTAAGGAAAGGCCATGCGTACATACGGTGAGGAGGCAGCTGTCTAGAAGCCAAGAAAAGGACCCTCACCAGAATCCAATTATGCTGGCACCCTGATCTTGGACTTCCAGCTTCTAGAAAATAAATTTTCAGTTGTTTCCACCACGCAGTCTGTGGTGCTTTGTTGTGGCAGCTGGAGCTGACTAATGTACTTGAAAGAAAGTGAGCTGAGATGCCGGGTACCATTCAAGCTTTATTAAAGAAAGAAATCTGCTGGGCTGTGCTCAGAGTGGCCCAGGACCCAGGGCTGCCCTGAAAATGGCGGACAGCAACCAGGTGTCGGGGTGGTAGAGCTCATATAGTGTGCCAAGGGCTGGATGGTACCATCAAGGAGGGTCATTATGCTAATGTGGATCGTGGATCGGGGTGGAGAACTGCATCCTTGCAGAAGCAAAAGGGGTTTCTGAAAGTCAGGAGGCTTCTCCTAAAGGAAAGAGGGGAGAGGAGGAGGTGGGCAGCACCATTTTGTACTTGGGCTTGTCTAAAGTGGCACTGGTTATATTGCAGGTCTATTAGTCCTGCCTTTTAAGTATAGGAAAAAGGGGAAAAGGGTGGGGGTCTCATTCTTTTGAAGCTACTTCCTGCTGGAGATGGGTGAAGATATGGAAAAAATAAAAAATTTAGGTGGCAGGGTATTGGTTACGTGTGAGGAGGCTGTATTCCTCCAGGGAAGGGTTGTTGGTTCTGAGGGGCTGACATCCTCCTCACAGTGACAATTTGGTGGAAGCCTGAATACGTTCCTGCAAGAAATTAAAGGGCCTTTCTTAGTACTTTTACTGCTGTGGGGGTGGTGAGAGGTACTGTATAAGGCCCTTCCCAACATGGTGAGAGAGGCTTTGGGATTTGGATTTTAATATACACTTGCTGTCCCGGGCTCAGTTTAAAATCTGAGAAGGTGGTGGGGAAAGGGTGAGGTAATAGAAGGTTGGCCTGTTCCCTAAGAAGATACCTAATGAATGAAAGAGTAGGGAGATACTGGCCTAAAGGTGATGGGCTGGAAGGGAGTAGTGTGAGAGTGAAGGGCCTACCATACATAAGTTTGAGGGGTGCTGAAGCCTGTGGGCTTGTGGGGGGCAGCCTGTAGGCGAGTGAGTGACTGGTGGGTAGGCTAAAATGTGGGGTGATTTCTGAGGAGAGAGCATGTGTGACTGCTGTAGCATCCTCTGAAGTGCAGGGAAAAGCCTCAATCCAACCTGAAAAGGTATCTACTAATGTTAGAAGATAGTGTGTCCCTTTTGGGGGAGAGTAATATGAGGGCTGAAGAAGGCGTAGTAGGGGTTCATAGCCTATGTGAACTGAATTATGGAAATCTAAAAGGATTTGCTCAGCTTGTGTGGTGGGGAGGACATAGCAACCGGAGAGAGTATACCAGTTGTCCTTTCTCTGTGCCCCCCAACTGTTGAAGGTGTTGTATTTCTTGGAGTGTATGTTGGGATAAGGGCGTAGGGGCCATGAGAAGGGCCTGAGCAGGAGAGGATGAGTGGGGACCTGGAGATTGAGCAGCCTGTTTTGTGGTTAGATCCACCAGTTTGTTTCCCTAGGCTATGGGGTCATTGGAGGTTTGGTGTCCTCTGCAGTTATAATCCCACCCTCCTTTGGGAGTTGTGCAGCCTCAGTAGCTTGTGTTAGATTTACTATGGCATAACCCACCTGGGGGGCAGGCGTGGAGGTGGCACTCCCATCTATGAACCATGTGATGGGATGCAGAGTGTGTGGAAAGGGATTGAGAAAGAGGTTTAAGCCTCCATGCAATTGTTTTCTAAGGGTAATGAGTGTTTTGTGATGAGAGTGGCTGGATTTTAAGGGAGGGCAAGGTTTAAAGGAGAACTGGGAGTTTTCAATGAAAGTAAGGTAAATAAGTTGTAGGCAGGAAAGGGAGAGAATTGACTTGGCCTTATGGCTGAGAAGGTCTTGACTGTTTGTGTTTAAAGGTTAGTTTAGAGCTTTCTTATGTTAAGAGGGCAGCTGCTGCCAAGGCCCATAAACAGGGACCCATTCTTGAGATGTCCTGTGTAGTTGTTTATGTAGGGCCCCATAAAACCCCAAAGGAGACATTCCCTAAAACATGGCGCCTTTCCGGCTTCTCTTCCGGGTCCTAACATTCCCACCGGTGCCAAAGTATGGCCTATCAAAATCATCACCCGCCCTTCCGACCAATCAGCCACTGCCCTGCGAACTAACCACCCTCTCCCGGGACTCAGCTCTCTATAAATATATGCTTCACCCTCAAATAAAGCAGAACTTCTCTGGTGAACTGTCTCCAATTATGCTGGCACCCTGATCTTGGACTTCCAGCTTCTAGAAAATAAATTTTCAGTTGTTTCCACCACGCAGTCTGTGGTGCTTTGTTGTGGCAGCA